>NW_020838034.1:2647003-2801726 GCF_003676395.1 Aethalodelphis obliquidens | reverse complement strand
AAGAAGCAATACCCCTCTCACCAGTGACCCACTTCGGGAATTTGTGCTTCCTGTACCTATAAATTTAGGCTCTGCAGGATTAGAAGCCATAGTTCCTGGAGTGGGAGATGCATCCACCAGGAGTCACAGGAAGGGTATCACTAAACCTAAGGCTATAGCAACTTCTGGGTCATTTGGGCACCTCATGCCAGCTGACCAGTAAACAAAGAAAAGAATTATACTGGCCAAGATGTTTGATCTTGATTATCCCATGTCCGATGGTAATCCTGAACAGGCAGGTACAGCAATGTTGGCCTGTTAAGGGCATGGTAATGAAAGGCTGAGGCCTTCAGGGATGAAGGTCAGCGGTTTTCCATTGTGAAAGACTCATAGACCAACAGAATGAATTGTAGAGGAGGGAGATGTTGAATATTGATTACGGCCTTGGAACCAACTGCAGCAACTGTTTGTCCCACTAACCTTATTGTTATAAGATGCTTTTTTCTTTTTTTTGGCTGCACCATGGAGTTTGGGGGATCTTAGTTCCCTGACCAGGAATTGAACCCGGGCCCTAGGCAGTGAAAGCACGGAGTCCTAACCACTGGACAGCGAGGGAATTCCCGAGACTTTCTTTTATTGTTTGTTTTTGGTTTTGTTTTTTTTCGGAACGCGGGCCTCTCACCGCTGCGGCCTCTCCTGTCGCGGAGCGCAGGCTCAGTGGCCATGACCCACGGGCCCAGCTGCTCCGCGGCATGTGGGATCTTCCCGGACCGGGGCACGAACCCGTGTCCCCTGCATTGGCAGGCGGACTCTCAACCACTGCACCACCAGGGAAGCCCAAGACTTTCTTTTTAATGAATTAGAAATTGCGATCAGCCATGACCTTGAAGAATCGCTGAGGGGACAAAGTGATCTTATCATGGAGGCACAAATGGATGACAGTGCAAAGGGTTTAGCATAGCTGCGACCCCTATCCTTTGCATTCACCTCTGCAAGGGGAAGGCTTCTGGGAGAACATCTGTGACTCTGCCTGGGGACGTTTTTTTTCTGGCTGTGGGAGCATATTTGTGCTCAGGGCTAGCCAGGAATGGTAGAGGGTTAATGCTTCCAGACGCAGCCCTCAACTTTCAGACAGGAAGTTGACCAATACTATTTTAGTTTCTTTGCCCCTCAGGTGGGATCTCCTGAGACAGGTTCTACACTGCCTTCTAGAATTCCCCAGCAGGACTGAGCCCCAGTTGCTCCACCTGCTCTATCACAACATTTCATTAGCTTCCTCCCCTTTCCTGTCTCACTTCTCCACTTCTATACCAGTGTTCCTTAGCATGACCTCCCAGATAAACTCCTTGCACTCAAAGTCTTGACTCACATCTGCTTTTAGGGAACCCTGTTGTCTTAGTCAGTTTAGGCTGCTATAACAAATTACCATAGTCAGGGTGACTTAAACAACATTTATTTCTCACAGTACTGGAGGCCAGCAGATCTGGTGTCTGGTGAGGGTCCACTTCCTGGTTCTCAGATGACTGTCTTCTCGTTGTATTCTCACATGGTGGAGAGCAGAGAGAGAAAGTAAGCTCTCTGAAGTCTCTTCTTATAAGGGCACTAATTTCATCATGAGGGCTCCACCCTTGTGACCTCATTACCTCCCAAAGACCCCACCTCCAAATACCAGCACATTAGGGATTAAGGTTTTAACATATGAATTTTGAGGAGTGGGGGGACACAAACATTCACTCCATAGCACCTATCTAAGACAAATGGAAGAGAATCAAACATTAATCCTACCTTCCCGAATGGGTTATATGTCAGGGTAACAAAATAGTGGATAAAGAGAAATTTTTCCTCATAGACAATTCACAGCTAATAAATGAAGGAGAAATGACAAAATTAGAACATCTCCATTTCACACTTCTAATAATCCATCTAATAATAATAATGGATCTAGACAGTGATCATCAGTAGCCATTAGATTAGAAAGTTGATGAGTGTAGTGAGTTGACAGTTGGCCACAGATATATCCACGTCCTAATCCCTGAAATCTGCAAATGTTAACTTGCTTGGAAAAGGGTCTTTGTGGATGTCATTTATTACATGAATTCATTCCTGGAATTCAGTTAATGGTTTTGAGATGAGATCTTCCTGGATTAGCCAGGTGAGGCAAACCCAGTGACAAGTGTCCTTATGAGAGACGGAAGAAAAGACACAGGCACATGAAAAGGAGGAGGTGGAGATTGCAGTGATGCAACCAAAGGAGCCCAAGAACACCACCAGACACCAGAAGTTATAAGAGGCAAGAAACATTTCTCCTCAGAGTCTCCAGAGGGAGGGTGACACTGCCGACACCTTGAGTTTAGACTTCTGGCCTCCAGAGCTGTAAGAGAATACGTTTCTGTTGTCTTAAGCCACCAAGTTTGTGGCAGTTTGTTACAGCAGCTGTAGGAAACTAATACAGTGAAGAACTTTATAATGAGTGGATCAGACTTACACTACCTGAATTCACTGATCAACCTTAGCATCACTATTTTAGCCCAATAATCAGACACCATGTGCCTTTTGATGTGATGAAGGAGGAAGTATGCAGTATCACTTATTAAATACTCCTGGGGGAAAAAAAGTGAATGTTAATTTAATCAAACTTGTAAATATAATTACAGGGGATGGAGGAATATATTAAATGACACTTTGAGGATACACTCAGCTAAATCAAGACTGTGGGAAACCTGATAGGAAAAAGACCGAGTTACATAAACAAACAAGATGGCATAGATAAAATGAAGGAGGAAGTATTATGGCTTAAAAGATACTTAAAGGGGCTTCCCTGGTGGCGCAGTGGTTAGGAGTCTGCCTGCCAATGCGGGGGACACGGTTCGAGCCCTGGTCTGGGAAGATCCCACATACCGCGGAGCAACTAAGCCCGTGCGCCACAACTACTGAGCGTGGGCTCTAGAGCCCGCAAGCCACAACTACCGAGCCCACGCGCTGCAACTACTGAATCCCACGCACCTAGAGCCCGTGCTCCACAGCAAGAGAAGCCACCACAATGAGACGCCTGCGCGCCGCAATGAAGAGCAGCCCCCGCTCGCCACAACTCGAAGAAAGCCTGTGCACAGCAACAAAGACCCAATGCAGCCCCCCCCCCAAAAAAAGTTAAAAAAAAAAGATACTTAACCCAAAACAACTAATCAAATGCAATGTGTAGACCTTAGTTGGATCCTGGTTTGAGCAAATAAACTCATTATAAAGTTATATTTTTAGACATTCAGGAGAAATTGATCATGAACTAAATGTTAGATAACATTAATTTTGTTGGAGGAGTGTGATAGTAAATTATGCTTGTTTGTTTAAAAAAAAATTTTTTTTTTGCCACACTGGGTGGCTTGTGGTAACTTAGTTCCCCAACCAGGGATTGAACCTGGGCGCTTGGCAGAGACAGCATGGAGTCCTAACCACTGAACTGCCAGGGAATTCCCAGAATTATGGTTATTTTTAAGTCATTATCTATTAGAAATATATACTGAGTATTTACAGTTGAAATGATAGGCTATTTGAGATTTGTTTTAAGATACTCCAGCAAAAAACAAACACAAATGAGAGGATTCAAGAAACAAGGATAATTTTGAAATCGTCAAGCTGGAGGATTTGTTATTCTGTTCCCTCTATTTTTTGAGTACCTTTTAAATTCTCTATAACGAAAAAATAATAGTAATAGCAATATGAAGAGTAGTTGTAAGAACTTGTGGTCATATGTTTCTACGGGCAAAGAAACAAAGCTTTGCAGCAAATGCAAATCTCCTCCCATGACCGTTTCTCATATGGTCTCTTGACAAATGCTGAAGGCATTATACTGAAGACAAGCCATCTTCCTACAGGCTGAGCTGCAAGGCCTTAGATCTTGGCTTCCTGGGGTTCTGACTCCATAATAGGAGTGGGGGGACACAAACATTCACTCCATAGCACCTGTCTAAGACAAATGGAAGAGAATCGAACATTAATCAAATATTAAGAGAATCAAACATTAGAAAACCCAGAAGATTGGGGGAGTGGGTGACTACCAATATGTCTAATATATCCCAGAATTTAGCCTGCCCTCCTTGCTGTTGGTGGTCAACATTTGTGCTGGTGCTGTTCACCAAACAGTTCCAATTCTACTTCTAGGTCAAAATAAGATTGCTCTTTGCTGCCCCCTTCTGGTTGAGTGGGGTCATGTAATTAGTTTTGGAGAATTGAGTTGTGGAAAAGACAGTTGTCCCTGGGGCCTGTAGCTATCAACTGCTTGTATAAGACCCTCCAGAGCTCTTTTTATTTTTTCCTTCTGGCATGGTGATTGATGGCATATGAGATGGTGGCTGCTCTGTCACCCGGGGTCCCTGAATAACTAAAATGAGAAGAGCCCCATTATTGACCACAATACATGTAGCTAGAGTGAGAAATAAACCTTTATGGTTTAAGCCACTGAGATTTGGGGGTTTTTTGTTATCACAGCATAATTTAGCTTATCCTGACTAATCAGTGCCATACAACAACGGATACTACAGGCTACCTAGTAAGAACCTGAATAGGAATGATTATTTTTGTTCTGTTACTCTCATTATTACTCATTAATTATTATAGGTACCACTTACTGAGTGCCTCTTATGTGTACCAGGCATGTACTATGCAGTCGATGCATTGTCTCAATTACTGTTCACAGCAAACTTGGGAGGCAGATCTTATTATCCCATGACCAAGATGAAAAAACCAAAGCTTAAGAACTGGAACAAATATTTCATTTGCTATATGAGGATTATTGAAGATGATGTTCATTCAGTCGTCCTCTGTCCCTTATATAAAGTCCCATGGGATGAATTCATTTGACAATGATTGCAAGAATCCTCTTGGAAGGCAATTTTACAACATGTATGAAGTGTCATTAGGAAGTTCATACCCTTTGCTCCAGTCATGACTATTCTCTAGCCCAGGCTTTCTGTGGTGTAGTTAGATTGCTTGAACAGTAATAAACAAACAAACATACAAATAAAATGTATAGAATATAATATATATTAAGGAAAATGAATTAATGACATTGGAGTTTGTCTCTTGAGTTACTGGTATGTTTCTTTTAGCCAGTTGTTAAGAATGCCCCTGGTCCAGTTGCCACTTTTGCCCTGGCAGTCGTGATGGTGGTGAACGCTAAACCCAATGCACATAACCACCCTGCAGTATCAGCCCTGCGAGAACCTTATTGTGTCCGTTAACCTCCTCCTCCTTCTGAGGGCTTAATTTCCCATCAGCTGTTAACAGCGGAATGACTTTCCTTCCTTTAATAGCAATCATGTAAACCCTTCTGGGAGACTGGCAGGATACAAACACATTTTGAAATATGTTCAGGTCCACCTTATATTTGTTCTGTGGTGCCCAGGGGCTAGGCCTCGGGGGTTGGAGCGCTCCTGGCAGATTTGAACTAGAGTAATCTTAAGTGGGTGTGTGGCGCCCCCTCGTGGTGCCTGGTACAACACCACCCTGGATTCACTTGCTCCTATCCGTGACCAGGCCGTCCACGGTGAATCCAACCCTCTTCCGGACTTTTGGTGCCCTCTCCTCGCAATCCCTACTCTCTTGCAGGTTCACCCCTCAGGGGCAGTAGCCTCTGCTCTTACTCTGTCTTCCTAGGCGCGCTGTCAGCACGCTGGGTCCAAGGCCATCCCCCTCATCCCCCCACGCCTCGCCGCGGCGCTTACAGCTTCACCCAACACAAAAAGTCCTCGAGTTATTTTATTGCTGTATATAGAAGTCAGTTAATGCCCCCTCGACTCCCCTTCCGTCACCTAGCAGTGGCTGCCTCGTCTGCCGGGGCGCGCGAATCGCCGCGGGTCCGAGGGTCGTAGCCGCGCACCGCCACCGGGTGCGCCACCACTTCCCCTCCCCGACGCCGGGCCAGTCGGGATCCTCGGCCTGCAGCCCTCGGCCGAGAAGGCGGGTCAGGAGGGACTGCTCCTCGTCTGATGGAAGGGGAGGCTCGCGGGAAAGGGGCGGCGAGAGACCCCTGACACGACTCCCAGGCTTTGTCGCGCGCGCTGGAGGGGCGCTGTGGGCCCCTATTCGGAGTAGCAGTAGGTCCCGTAGGCTGCCTGCTGGGGTCTGGGGAAGCCGAAGCTGCGCACTCCGGGATCCGGGAGGCCCCCGCAGCGCGGCCGAGGCGTGGTGATGGGGAAGCGCACGCTGCCATCCGCCAGCCAGCCGCCGTCGCATTGGTCCAGCCCGGAGAACTTCCAGGCTGCATAGAGGTGCCCGACCTTGGCCACCACGGCCCCGCGCCGCCGGCACGCCGCGTGGGCTTCAGACAGCGTCAGCCGCCCCGGCACGAAGAACACTTGGCCTGGGGACCGAAGCGGGTCACCGACTGATCCAGAGAAGGGCCAGCCGGGGCGCAGCGGGATTCAGACTCCCAGGGAGCAGAGTCGGGGGGGCATGTGTGGTCGGGTGGGTCCGAGCTTGGGTAGGAGGAGTGGGAGTAACGAGACGGGGGGTGCGGGTGAGGTTGCGGGAGACAGGCTGGAGCCTGAGTGGGCGGAGTGACGGAGGGGCGAGGCCTTCAAGAGACCACGGAGCTGGCCCGGGATCTCAAGCCACTTGCCTTCTACCTTCCCGGCCCCATCCTTCAGGTCCGGGTCCTGGCCCCGCTCGCCCCGCCCCGCCTCATTCACAGGCTGAATCCTCCTCCTTCGCAGCCGGTCAGGCCACGCCCCCTCCGGTGCTGAGGCTGGCTAGCCCCGCCCCCTTACCTGACAGCTCAGAGGTAAAGCAGAAGGCGTCGTAGCGGTCGCGCTTCCGGTCGCGGGGCCCGTAGCTGCGGATCCCGGGCCGACCTGGGCCACCGCACGGAGCGCGCGCCGTGAGCACAGGGTAGCGCACGGAACCCTCGAGCAGCCAGCCCGCGTTACACCAGTCCAGACCCTCGGTCCACGCTGGGGGGAGATGGCGGGGGGTGGGGGTTGTGTAGGGCGATTAGAGGCGTCACAGGCGGGAGCAGACCCGGAGTTCGCCTCCACTGGGGCCCACGTGACAGCCCGGAGGGCGCCTGGGCTGTGCCGGGGTTCGGCCGCTCACCCTGGTACAGCTGAGCGTAGGTGGCCAGGCGTCCGTCTTGCTCCTCGCACGCCTGCTTCGCCTCGTAGTAATTGAACTGGTACCTGCCCCGGCTGGGCTGGTACGGAAACACCACACCTGGGGAGTGGCAGACAGCCTGGGGAGGGCAGGCAGAAGGAGAGGGGGAAGGAAGGGCGGTGCAGCCTAGGAAAAAGGGCTAGGGGGACCCCGGGAGCAGGCGGGGGAGAGGCTGGGGAGGACCCCTGGGAGGCCTGAGATGAGACAGCCGAGCCACCCCTGGAGAGGAGCGGGGCAGTAACCGAAGGGCCTCACCCTCCAGGCGAAGGGTCAGCGCCACACTCTCGTCCTCAATGCCATTGATGAGCTCACAGCGGTACCGGCCCTCGTCCTCCAGGCGCACGCCCGCGATGACCAGGGAGGCGTCTAGCCGATGCCCCCTTCGCATCCTGGCACGCCCCCCCAGGGGCCCGTAGCCCCGGGCGTGCAGTCCGTTGGTGATGAGGATGGGCGTTTCCTGGAGTTCCCCCGGCTCCACTTTGCTCCAGCGCACCTTGTAGCTGGGAGGCGGGGCGCCCAGGACGCAGGGCAGCGTGGTCGTGGCCCCACGACGAGAGTGAATGACCTCGTGGATGGGGGGCAGGAGGTAGTGGGGGCCAGGGTGGGGCGCTGAGCAGAGGGGGCCACAGTGGCAGGAACCCCCGACCCTCAATGCCCCAAGTGCCTACCCAGATCCCCTTACCCCAGGCTCCCCCAACCCTCTGCTCCATTGCTCACTCAGCAATGACTCTCAGCCCCAGAGTATCTCCAACAGCTGCCCTTTCCACTTTCCCCACCACTGTTCCCCAGATTCTGGGCAGAGCTAAGGTCTTACCTGAGTCCCCCAGGGCTCTGTGGAAGGTGGTGAAGGCCCAAGGGAGAAGGAAGTGGCAGAGAGTGGGGAGACTGATCCTGCCTTGCATGATGGGGAGTCAGCCCAGCACAGTCTGCAGGGCACAAAGGGTGGGCATTCCTTAGGACTAAGGGAATGGGGTGGAGGGAACAAGGTAGATCTCCCATCAGGGATTCCTGAGAGGGAACTGTCCAGCTGGAAGCCATGAGGGCAGAAAAAGGGGCTGAAGTTGTTAGCAAAAGGAAGGTAATGGGGGAGGGGCAGTAACTAGCTCCACTCCCTGCCAGGCCTCCTGAGCCCATCCCGCCTCCTCTCTCACATCCCTTCAGTCAGCAGGTCCTAACTGAGCACCTCCTCTACCTATCCATTCTCAGCACCAGTTGTACTTCCCAAGTCTCGCCTTCTGGATGGCCAGCTGTGGTCTCTGTCCTCTCCCAATACCCATTCTTCATCTGAAGCCAGAGTAAATGTGGTCTTGTCACTCTCCTGCTTTAAACAGTGACTCCCCATTGCCGTGAGGATCAAATCCAGTGTCCGAACCCAACTTCCAAGGCTCTCTGTGATCCAGCTTCTCCCAGCACCTCCAGCATTGCCCCCCCCCCCACCCTACCCCTCACTACCTGTGCCCTCTGCGCTGTGCTCCAGACATGTTCTGGCTCCAACACAGTCCAAGTTCACCCTCACCTTCTTCTTACAGGCAATCAGTTTGGGCCTCACCTCCTCTGGGAAACCTTTCCCCTCCCCTCCACTTCATCACGCTGTAGTGCACTGTGATCTACTCCTCTGGTTCCCCTACTGCCTTGGACTGGGGACTTGTTTTCTTAGAAGTAGTTCTATTAACAGCGAAATTAGCAGTGTGGATCTGAAAGTAATACATATGCATATGTAGACTATGTCAGTGAGCTTTCCAGTAATTATCAAGTATAAAATTATAAGGCTATTAAAAATGATTTCAGGGCTTCCCTGGTGGCGCAGTGGTTGAGAGTCCGCCTGCCGATGCAGGGGACACAGGTTCGTGCCCCCGTCCGGGAAGATCCCACATGACGCGGAGCGGCTGGGCCCGTGAGCCATGGCCGCTGAGCCTGCGCGTCCGGAGCCTGTGCTCCATAACGGGAGAGGCCACAACAGTGAGAGGCCCGCGTACCGCAAAAAAAAAAAAGAAAAGAAAAGAAAAGAAAAGATTTCAAACACAATTGTCTATTTCAGTAGTTGATTTTCCCCCCTTCTTTATTCTATTCTTTATTCTTTATCACCTTGGCCATTTTTTAAAAAAATTAGACTAAAGACCCCTTAACCTAGTTTTATTCCTTTCTGAGATCTGATTCCTCCACTTCCTAATCGCATGACTTTGAACAAGTTGCTTAACCTCTCTCTGCCTCAATGTCCTCATCAGTAAAATGTGGTGAATAGTAGCACACCTACCTCACTGAGCAGTTGTGGGGATTAGAAGAATGTATGTAAAATGCTTAAATAGGTCCTGATATCTAGTAAGGGCTATGTATATGTTAGCTGTTATCTGCAGCTCCCGGCATAGTTTCTGGCACACAGTAGGTGCTAAACAAATATGTGTGTTAATGAATGAGCTCACATTAAGGACTTCTGGGAAGGAGAGCAGGGACACGGCAAGAGGAAGGCAAGACTGAGGAGGAGTCGGAAAGCTAAGGAGCTGGACTCCGTCTTCTTGCAGATGAAGGCCAGAGCTGAGCATGCAGAAGAGACAGGGTTTAGGTGCAGAAAGGACTTCCCAATGGTTAAAAAGGAAAGCATCTGGGACAGGGACCTGAGCGAGAGAACACGTCTCCTGTACAGGAGAACCTGGTAAGCGCAGTGAGAGTGGGAACTGAGACCGATTGAGGGACCCATAGTAATGACAGCCTGCACCAACATGTTTAAAGTTTAACGTGCCTGAAACTGCTCTAGGCACTTCACATGTACACTTTTATATCTACTCCCCTTAGCAATCCCGTGAGGTAGGAACTACTATGGATCCCACTTTTATATGCTCAGAGGTGCTCACATGTCAGGATACTTGAGTGAGGTCACACAGCTAGTAAGAGGAGGGCTTTGCTGGGACTTGAATCCAGACCTGACGTGAGGTTCGAGCTCTTAGTCACTGATCTGTCTTTCTGTTTCTCAAAGCAGGCACACGCTTATCTTCTTCATACCCTTTACAGAGAAAGAGCGCGGCTAACAGCTCCAGTGCCTCCCCCCACCTTTTTTTTTCCACTTATAAAGTCTTATTTAAGTTAAATATTCATAACTTTGGTGAGACACTTTTAGGTATAGAATAAAATTATTTCACTGATAATTATTTTATGAACATTCTGATCAACAGTACTGTGTAAGATATTTTGACACTGACCTGTTAGAAGTGGGCCTCTTCACAGAGATGGAGGGAGCAGTGACTAGCAGCTTTTTGTCCTGCTGGAGGAAGAGGTTCCAGGTGAAGGAGTTGCCTGGGCCCCTGGGAGGTCCAAGCATCTAAGAGCCCCAGGACTTGGACCCCTGATCATCGTACTCTCTCCTTTCACACCTTTGAGGAAAGGCTTCTGCCCTGAGTTCAAAGAAATCAAGGTACCAAAAACTCCCCCACTCATCACTCCACTAAGCCAGGCTAAGTGACTAGGGTCCAGCTCTGTGGCCGGGCACTGTGTCTGTGGCACTCACTGTCCTGGGCCCAGGGGAAGACACGGCTTAGGAAGAGGCATGGGAACCCATGAAGAGGGATGGAGTAAAGGAGACAACCCAGGAATAATTACCTGGAATATTGTGGAGAATGGGGTGCCTCGTTTCTTCTAGATGCTCTTAGACCAGAGAAAGGATGGATTAATGGGTGGGTATAAGGATGTTGGACCGATGGGCATGGAGTGAACTACAAATGAGGCTCAAAGATCCGTAAGTGTCAAGTTCCAGCTGCCTCCGCTTTTCCATACGGGCCTACTCTGCGTAGCACCACTCCACCTCCCCCAACAAAGCCCTCACCTCTGCCCTCCGGTGCCTGGGTGCGCATTGCCTATGGGAAGAGGCTCTCAAGGTGGGAATCAGACTTCCAGGACCTCCAGTTGCTTCAAAAACCCTGACCCCTTCTGTCCACCTCCCCTGTCTGTCATCTGTCTGTCCTTTCCTTCTCTGTCTCCACCCCATCGGAAGCACAATTTCCCATTGTCTCCTTCTTTTCCCCTATTGTTGAATAACAGGGGCCCTTTCTTTATCCTGTGGGTAATGGCAACGAAATGTCAACAGCTGGGGATGTGGGATGCAGGACCGGCTGGCACATGCCACCGGAAAAAGGGCCTGGGTGGAGGCGGGCTCAGAACAGGAACTGACATCCCCAAGGAGGAGAAAATGGGGAGAGGGAGAGAGAAGTTTTGTGAGAAGGTTGAAATGAGGTCTCCCTCAATACTCAAGTTTCACGGCTCTAAAGAGATTTTGTGTAAGGCCGGGGAAATGGCTGAACTCCATGGAGAGCAGAGTGAGAAGTCAGCATTGCACGGGGAGAGATGGAAATTAGATAGCACAGAGGATTTTGCTGTCTCTGGGAAGGACATGGGAATTTCTGAGGATGGAAAGATTTTGGAAAGTTCTCCGAGAGAGGGCATCTTATTTGTTCCCTAGTTCCCCATCGCCTCCTTCAGCAGATGGATAATCTTAAAGTTCTCAAGAGACAGGAGATCCTTAACCTCCCCGAGTGAAGGTTCACTTCTCTAAAATCCCTCTTATTAGGAAGTCTAAACTCCTACTGGAGTTTAAGCTCATTTTTTATTTATTTTTTTAAATTTTATTTATTTATAAGAGGTATGTGGGCCTCTCACTGTTGTGGCCTCTCCCGTTGTGGAGCACAGGCTCTGGACGCGCAGGCTCAGCGGCCATGGCTCACGGGCCCAGCCGCCCCGTGGCATGTGGGATCTTTCCAGACTGGGGCACGAACCCGTGTCCCCTGCATCAGCAGGCGGACTCCCAACCACTGCGCCACCAGGGAAGTCCTAAACTCATTCTTTAAACCTTTCTATTGAGATATAATTTACATACAACAAAGTGCAGATCCTAAGGGTACAGCTCAATAAATTTTGACATGTGTACACACCCTGTAACTACCCAGCCCCAGATTAAGATATAGAAGGTTTCCAACACCCAGAAAAAGTGCATTTCTTTTTTGTTTGCTGTCAATGCAAAGGGAGCACTTCCCTCCATAAACAGACATTTAGAAATGTTTCGAGCTTCAAATCGCCTCTTGCCCTTCTTTTCTCTCTGCAACCCGACATCAGTGGCTTCACGTTACTAAATCCTACACTTTCAGGATCCTTAGCTTCCTCATTTACCAGAGGGAAGGGAAAGTGACTTGTCCAAGACCACACAGAATGCAGTTGTTGAGTCAAGCCTAGAACGTTCTGCTTTTCCGGCTAATCCCTCTTCCACTCCTCTCCTCGACCCTCCGAGTCAGCCCCGGAGTTGCAGGGTCTTCACTGGGGCCATATTTGACAGCATGGAGCCCACCCCGATGGTGCTCTTTAAGGATTGGATTGACTTTTTCCTGTCCGCTCCATCCTTTCCTAAACCCTTCCCTCTTCCTCCCAGAGAGAAGGACAAACGAGAACAGACAAATAGCCGCCTGTCTCCTCTGCCAGGACACCCTGATCCCGCGCATCTGATTGGCTTCCGCCCAATACAAACAAACAGCCTTACGCGGAGGGGGAGGTATAAAGCCTCCATGGCCTGACCGGTCGCACCCTGATTCCCAGGCTCACCCCTCGCTGCTCCTTTCTCCCCAGACCACTTCTGAGTTGCGGTTTGGAAGTCTCTGGTGTATAAATCCGTAAAAGGCTGAGTTTGGCAGGGAGGAAGGCCTAGAACTATGCGATAGATGCAAAGAGAACCCCTTGAGGATGGAATGAGAAAGGAACAGACCAAGAATAAATACAGCGTGAATAACCAAACTGTTCAGTCTGCTCAGGTCACATTCATTCTCAGTTCTTCCCGAAGACACTACGAGACAGGAATGAGGTAAGACTGCTCAAGCTTGAGTTGGCATCTTTTCTGGCACCTTCTGAGGAGAAGCCTTTGCCACTCCTGCTGCCTACCAACCAGGGTGAGGTGGAATCATCTAGGAGGAGCATGGAGTCCTGACACCTCTTTCCCTGACACCCCAGACTCAGCCGCCACCCTCCAGGCATGTTCAGCAGACTAATTTTCTGGATCTTTGGTGACGGCAAGCATGGGCCCAGTTTACTATGGGATTGTTGCATGAAGGACTGGGAAAGTCGGCAAAATGGTACTTTAGGGCACATAGCAGGGAAGGGCCAGGTGTGCCGGGGTTGGGGGGGTGGGGGGGGCTTCCCTCTCCTTCCAGTGAAATTTGCGTTCACCCCCACCTGCCTCGGCCGGCCGCCGCAGAGTCTCCAGCAGACGCTGCAGGGCCCTCTCTCGCTCCTCCTCTGCTGGGTCTCACCTTTCTCCTCCTCCTGGGAGCCCCCAGGCTTCCTCTTGCTTCTAACCCAGGCTCAGGCCTTTTGTGGGGCTGCATCCTGGCTGCACTGCAGGACCATGTGCGGGGTGAGCCTGGGGGAGTCAGCCTTGTGGAAAGACGTGTTTTCCGCTCAGGATGCCTCACTGTACCCTGAACAGCCTTTGTCCTGTAGACAGAGTCAAGGGTGGGAAGGAAGGGGAAGATGTGGCCCATGCCCTTGGGTGGGGGGTGGGCTGCCAGTCTGGAGGGGGCATGAGGCCGCATGGGCTAATGGGAAGAACACTGGACCATGAATCAGGAATCCCGTTCCTGCCAGATGCTGACTTCCTATGAGACTCTATACCAACCTCCTGGAGCTTCAGTCTCTCTAATTATCGAATGGGCACCACACCTGCCCGATGGGACTGGCTGGTGTGAGGGTGATGGAGCAGCCTTCTACCAGCCTTCTACCCAGCACGCTGTGAATGAGGTTCACTGTTATAATGTTTGGTTCAAATTGGAAAACTGCTAGAGAAGGGGAGAATGAGATTGGAAAGAGCTGAGATCCGTTAGACCCCCTCATCCTTGAACATCCTTGAACTAGCCACACCCTCCAAGAACAATGGGGGCCCCTCATGGGGCTGGGGTCTCTTTCTAAACAGTGAGGGTGTCCCTCTCTGTATTTCCATCTCTGTGGAGAACAGGGGGATGTCACCACCCATGCCTAAGATGCCACGTGGAACCCTGACCGTGCCCCATCTCAAGCTGCCCCGCCCAGCCCAGGAGTCCTGACAGAACTCAGTTCCCTGGTTGTCACTCCAGCCCCTTGATTTGGGGCTCTTGAGAAGTGGGACCCACAGTGCCCACTTCAGTACTGATCAGAACCTAGAAACTAGAAGCAAAGATGTCCAGAGGCATCCTCTATGGGCAGCGTCTTCCTGGCTCTGAAAGGTCTTGAAAGACAACAGTGGGGATATCTGGTTGTCCTCATCTCAACCTGGCAAATGTTCAGGTTCCTCAACCATCTCTATCCTGAGGGTGTGGTGGCTGAGGGGTGCGGCCAGGGTAGTGCTTTTTCTGAATTCCCCCTTTTCTGAAGGGCCTCAGGGTGTAGAGAACTGTGTGAGCAAATGCAGTACATGAACTTAGGAAGGTCTTGACCTTATGAAGTGCTCAGGCTAGTGGGATAACACCTGTCCTATCGCAGAGGTAGATGAGGGTAATAAAATGTTGGAAAGTGCAGAGAACAGTAAAAGACAAATGTCTAGAAGTTGTTTTCATGGTTACTAAGATTTAACAATTATATTTTACATATTACTAATCATGTCTCTGTTTGTCACAGTCAGTTCATGGCTATATTCAAGTGCGCCATTTAAATTGTACTTTTGGGGTGCAGCTACTGTGGAAAACAGGATGGATGTTCCTCAAAAAACTAAAAATAGAGTTGCCGTACGATCCAGCAATCCCACTTCTGGGCAAATATCTGGAGGAAACTATAATTCGAAAAGATACCTGCACTCCTATGTTCATAACAGCACCATTCACAATAGCCAAGACAAAGAAGCAACCTAAATGTCCATTTACAGATGAATGGATAAAGAACATGTGGTACATGTATATAATGGAATACTACTCAGCCATAAAAAAGAATGAAATAATGCCATTTGCAGCAACATGGATGGACCTAGAGATTATCATACTAAATGAAGTAAGTCAGACAGAGAAAGACAAATACCATATGATATCACTTATATGTGGAATCTAAAACATGACACAAATGAACTTATCTATGAAACAGAAACAGACTCACAGACATAGACAACAGACTTGTGATTGCCAAGGTGGAGGACGGTTGGGGAGAGAAGGATTGGGAGTTTAGGATTAGCAGATGCAAACTATTATATATAGGATGGATAAACAGCAAGGTCCTACTGTATAGCACAGGGAACTATATTCAATATCCTGTGATAAACCATATAAAAATATGAAAAAGAATGCATATATATGTATAACTGAATCACTTTGCTGTACAGCAGAAACTAACACAGCACAGCAAATCAACTATACTTCAATAAAATCAATTTTAAAAGATAAAATTGTGTTTTTGTTCATCTACCTCTGCAAATACCTTGAGATTCCCGAGTCCTCATTTTATCAGCCCTTCTCACACTCCCAGGCCTCAAGTCTTGCTCTCTCAAATCCCTGCTTCTGTTCTCGTTCAAGGCAGTCTAAGTTGGATCTGACTTTACTTTGTACAGACTCTCACTCCCAGTCACACGTTAGTCAAACTTAAGCCCAGAAGTAAGAAGATTTGCAAGTATTAATCAACCGTTCTCAGGCCAGAATGTGAATAATTTAAAAAAGTGAGCCCTAACTTATAGCTCTACATTCTCTCACATGGGAAACATAAATACTCTCACAGTATTAACATTCCCATTTTATGGACAAAGAAACTGATGTCTAGAGAAAGTTAATTGTTAGTGAGTAACCCAGGGAGCTCATCTCCGAAGGTAGATGAGTTCTTCCCTTCTGTGGAAGAATAATTCCTCCAAACTTAGAAAAGGTAAAATGAGAATTGCTTTTTTTTGTTGGTTGTTGGGCGTTTTGTTTTGGGGGGGGTTGGTTTGGTTTGGTGTCGCTCTAGAGCATCGTCTAAAAGTTTGCTTGACACTCAACTGACTCTCCTGGAGAATGTAAATTGTTGTTATAGTATATTTGATAAATAATCTACAACCAAAAAAAGATGAAACATTTACAGTCTGTATGGTTAGTGGTTAACTTGGAGAAGTTGATAAAATGATAGGGTTTTATTGCCCAACAGAGAAGTTAACCACAAAGGTGTTTTGGTTTTATTGTCCTGGAAACTTGACCAGTCATATCTAAATTAGCAATCTTATTTCGGCATTCCTTTTTTTACTGACTGTATAAATCCCTGTTTCTCAAATGCTCTTCAAAGCAGCTTCTTTGTCTTCTTCCTAGTTCTGCCATTAATGAGTTAAATAAATCTTTGACGTGAGTTAAAAAATAACTTTGAGAATTGTTTTTCCACTTCTCAACTTCCCTATATTGAAAGCAACATCCTAGTGCTTTCTGCTTCCCTGGAATAGCAGATCCACTTGTAGAACTAACACATGAGTGCCCTGAGAGACTGAACCTCCTTGAGGGGAGGATACTTTGTATCTCCAGCCCGCAGAGAACCAGCAATGGCACTAGGAGGAAGTGGCCATTCTCAGCAAGAGTCCTCTACAGTGCCTTCTTGTAGTTAAGGCTACGAAGGCTGCTGCTCCAATGGGCCACCATTGTTACAGCAACTCAATTTCATTAGCTACATCAGAGACTTTAAATTGCATCCATTGTTCTTCCTCAAGGAAGCCTCCCAAGAAACAATTTAACAGTTTTCTCACCTGGCATATACTAGCATTCAGAAAATGTTTACTGAATAAATAAATAAATTTGACATTTTCTTTCTTTCTTTAATTTCTGCAAGCTTAACCAAAGGGCAGGGCATAATGGCTAAGTTCCACAGGCTCTGGAATTTGAGTGTCTGGAGATAAATCTCAGGCAACCTACTAACTGGATAACATTAGCCTTCTCTTTACTTCATTGTTTTCCTCTGAAAATGAGGATAATGACATCAGTAATTAGAACTGTGCCTGACTCATAGAATGCACTCAATATATTTTAGTCCTTACTGTTGGTGAGGGGAAGCAGTGTCAAAGGGAACAGAATCAATCAAAACACAGATACTGACTGATTGATCCTAAGGGATCACGTGATTTTTAAAAACCATGAACACATACAAATCAATGTCCCACTTATTTTTATTTATCACAAAACATAACAAAATTAATACGTGAACATAATGAAAAAGAATTAAACCACTAACAAAGGGATGAAATGAAAAGTAAAATCCTTCCTTCTTTTCTTCCTTCCTTCTTACTTCCTCCTGGAACAATTAAACCATTGTTAAGCTTCTTCTGTACCTGCCCACAAAGGTTTTAAGAATCTACAAGAATTCACATAAATAGAAACATACATCATGCATATATTCTATTTTTTAATCTAATTAAGATCATATACAAACTGCTCCCTACTTTTTTTTTTAACCTAATAATATGTTGTGAACATCAGTCCTATCAGCACATGACATAAAGTTTCTTCATTCTTTTCCATGTCTGCATAGTATTCCAGTGGGTGGCTGTAGCATAATTTATTTAACGAGATGTCTACTGTTGGAGACTGCTAGAGGTTGGACAACCAGTTAGCCATCTTGGGAAAAAAATATGATCCATCATTCATTCCTTAAACTAAATAAATTCCTGGAAGCTCAAACATTTAAATGTAAAAATGAAGCCAGAATGAGTCATAGAATAATAATTTTTAAATTGGAGGGCAACTTTTATTGCTTTCTTAAAAACTGATTCCACAATGATGCATTTAATTGTAGAGAGTTTAACAAACATAAAAACATTAAAAAATGAAAATCGCAGGACTTCCCTGGTGGCTCAGTGGTTAAGACTCCGCGCTCTCAATGAAGGGAGCCCGGGTTTGATCCCTGGTCAGGGAATGAGATCCCGCATGCATGCCGCAACTAAGAGTTTACCTGCCGCAACTAAGGAGCCCAAGAGCCACAACTAAAGACCCAGCGCAACCAAATAAATAAGCAAGTATTTTTTTAAAATGAAACTTAATCCTACCACACAGAGAAAATAAATTTTAACATTTTGTTGTCTGTCCTTCCAAACTTTCAAGGTATTTATGTATTTATTATGTGTATGAATTTTTTCATGATTTAATATGCAATACATCTGATAGCCAGCAGGTGGCTCAAGAAGGCGGCGTTACCGGCGCTGACGGGCCCTGCAGAGTGCTAGGCTCCGCATACAGCTCGAGTCCTGTGCACTGCTGGAGGATCACCGCTTGTTTACTGCGGACGATGTTCAGAGATGGGAATGCTATAGCAGAGACCTGAAAGTTTTGGGGGCGTCCTCCAGACTCAGAGCGCCCTTCAGACTCGCTTTGACAAGGCTGAGCTAAGCTTCAGTTCAGCGGGAGAGAGTCCCAATATCTCAAAGCGTTTTCCTTCGTGTTTGTGGCAGCAGTGCCAAGAGAAAGAATGAGGTGGGATACCCTGCTGCTTTTCTTTCCAGCAGGGTCCTTTTCCCCACCTCTACTTCCACTCATATTGGTGTCTTTCATACTGTCCCCGTTCAGAAATTTTTCCATGGCATTTTTACTGATGTATCTGGAAATATTTCATTAAAAAAATATTGATTGATCGATTGGCTGCATGAGGTCTTAGTTGTGGCACGCGGGATCTTTCATTGTGGTGCGCGGGCTCTTCATTGTGGTGCGCGGGCTTCTCTAGTTGTGGCACGAGGGCTCCACAGCGCGTGGGCTCTGTAGTTGGGGCATGTGGGCTCTCTAGTTGCGGCGCCCAGCTTAGTTGCCCTGGGCATGTGGGATCTTAGTTCCCCCACCAGGGCTGGAACCGGCGTCCCCTGCGTTGCAAGACCGATTCTTAACCACTGGACCACCAGGGAAGTCCCTGGAAGTATTTTATTTTTTTAAATATAAAAAACAAGCCAACTGGAAATGTCTGCTGCCTTGAAAACTTCACTTCTCTAGGCTGACTCTAGAAGTGGCAGCAAGCACTACAGAGGAAAGAGGGCCCCTTTTGCAGTTCCCTCCCTCATCCATTTTCACCACCCCACCACCACAACCAGCATGTACACACACTGGGGTTTCCAAGCCCCTTCACAGAAGGACACACTGAGGCCAGGGAAAGACAGAGACAAGAACTAGAGGGACAGTGATGCAGAGCTCAGAGACAGGTCTTGACCCAAACTGGAGAGAAGCGTGGTACAAAGGGGCAGATGGCAATGATGCTTCAAAGGGTTTGTTAAGCAGAAACCCACACCAGATTGCATCAAAGAACAGCCGTCTGTGGCTGAGACCATTTCATTTCAGGTTTCTGTGCTGACTGGCCCTCAGGTTACTTACCTACAAATAGGGAAGATTATATACAATTTGGGATTAGGCTGAGAATCAAATAAAATGATGTTTGTGAAAATGATATTTTAAACTGTGAACCACTGTTTTAAATAAAACCCACTACTTTAATTTTTTTGAGTCATTTTTATTCACTTATTTATTTAGGCTGCTCCGGGTCTTATTTGTGGCACGCGGGATCTTTGCTGTCAGCATACCGACTTCTTTTTTTTTTTTTCAATTAAACTTTTTAAAAATGTTTGAGGTAATTGTGGGGTTTTTTTGTTTGTTTGTTTTGTTTTTTTTAAACATACCGACTTCTTAGTTGCGGTGTACATGTGGGATCTAGTTCCCTGACCAGGGGTCGAACTCGGGCCCCCTGCATTGAGAGCATGGAGTCTTAGCCATTGGACCACCAGGGAAGTCCCCAAAACCCACTATTTTTAAATAGCAAAGCACTCTGCACAAGGGATTGTAATATTTTTGTTGTTATGAACTTAAATAGTTAATGAAGTAGGAAAATTACAAACTGCCTAGGCCTGAGGATTAAGAAATAATATCAGTCTAAGAAAAAACCCTAAGACACATAGGCGCACCTTTTTTTTTTTCCCAACAGAAAGAAAAATAACATTATATTAGGTAAACATTGCCAATATTTGTGATATAAGCTTTCAAAAATCCCAACATTTGGTACTTCCCTGGTGGTCCAGGGGTTAAGATTCCATGCTTCCACTGCAGGGCACATGGGATGGATCCCTCGTCAGGGAACTAAGATCCCGCATGCCACATGGTGTGGCAAAAAAAAAAAAAAAAAAAGTTGCAACCACAAGCTCTTTTCTCTTCCCTCATTCTCAGATTTCAGTAATAGAATAAATACATGAACAAACAACTGAGAAGAGGTGGAGGAAAATGTTACACAAGTTTATGCACCAGAGGGATTTGTTAGCGTAGTATGATTTTTATGATACTGTGTGTGGACTTAGAGTATAGAAAGATAACCCAGTACCTAATTTTTAGGATTTCATTCTGCTCCAGAAATTTAGAAAGGAATTCAAGAGTTGGTCATCTCGGACTTCCCTGGTGGTGTAGTGGTTAAGAATCCGCCTGCCAATGCAGGGGACACAGGTTTGAGCCTTGGTGCGGGAAGATCCCACATGCTGCAGAGCAACTAAGCCCGTGTGCCACAAGTACGGAGCCTGAGCTCTAGAGCCCGCAAGCCACAACTACTGAGCCCCTATGCCACAACTACTGAAGCCAGCGCGCCTAGAGCTAGTGCTCCACAACAAGAGAAGCCACCACAATGAGAAGACCGAGCACTGCAATGAAGAGTAGCCCCCACTTGCCGCAACTAGAGAAAGCCCGTGCGCAGCAACAAAGACCCAACGCAGCCAAAAATAAATAACAAATAAATGTATTAAAAACAAAGTTAAGGGCTTCCCTGGTGGCGCAGTGGTTGAGAGTCCGCCTGCCGATGCAGGGGACACGGGTTCGTGCCCTGGTCCGGGAAGATCCCACATGCCGCGGAGCGGCTGGGCCCGTGAGCCATGGCCGCTGAGCCTGCGCGTCTGGAGCCTGTGCTCCACAACGGGAGAGGCCACAACAGTGAGAGGCCCGCGTAACGCAAAAAAAAAAAAAAAAAAAAAAAAAAAAGTTAAAAAAAAAAAGAGTTGGTCATCTTAGTGCCACATTCACCTCCTCCTGAAGGTCTCCCTGTTGCCAATCATATTTCTCCTCATTTCTGCACCAAGTTCCTCAGCACTGAGGAACTCTGATTTGTATTCATTTGCTGTTTTAAAGTTATTTTTCCTGACAAAGTATGTTAATTGTAGAAAAAACTAAAATTCAGAGAAAATGTATAAAGAAGGGTATGCACTTACTCATAATTCCTTCATCTCAGAATGACTGCCTGTAACATGTTAGTGTTCTCTTGTTCTTTTACTGTGCCTGTGGTTTTTTGTTCTTTTGAGATATAATTCACCTACCATAAAATTCACCCTTTTAAAGTGTACAATTCAGTGGGTATTAGTATGTTCACAAGTTTAATCAACACCACTGATTCCAGAACATGTCATCAACTCAAAAAGAAACCCTCCACCCACCCATTAGTAGCCACTCTCCATTTTCCTCTTCCCAACTGAACTATGTCAATGGATTTGCCTACTCTGGACATTGCACGTAAATAGAATCATACAGTATGTGGCCTTTTGTGTCTGGTTTCTTTCACTTAACATATTTTCAAAGCTTATCCATGTTGTAGAATGTATCAACACCACATTTCCTCTGATGACCTAATCATATTCCATTGTGGATCTACCATGTTTTGTTTATCCATTCATTAGCTGATGGACACTTGGATTGGTTCCACTTTTTAGCTATTACTATACATAGTGCTTCTATGAAATTTTGTGTACAAGTTTTTGTACAGACATATAGTTCCAATTCTCTTGGGTATATACCTAGGAGTGGAATTGTTGGTTCATATAGTAATTCTATGCTTAACTTTCTGAGGAATTTTTCATACTGTTTTCCAAGGCAGCCACACTATTTTACCTTCCCACCAGCAATGTATGAGGGTTCTCATTTCTCCACATCCTCACCAACACTTGTTATTGCTCATTTTTAAAATAATAGTTATCCTAGAAGGTGTGAAATGATATTGTATTGTGGTTTTCACTTGCATTTCCCTGATGACTAATGATGTTGGGCATCTTTTCATGTGCTTATTAGCCAGTTGTATATCTTCTTTGGAGAAATGTCAATCCAAATCTTTTACGCATTTTAAAATTGTGTTGTCTTTTTTTTTTTTTTTTTTTTTTTTTTTTTCAGTACGCGGGCCTCTCACTCTTGTGGTCTCTCCCGTTGCGGAGCACAGGCTCGGGTCGCGCAGGCTCAGCGGCCATGGCCCACGGGCCCAGCCGCTCCGCGGCATGTGTGATCTTCCCGGACCGGGACACGAACCCGTGTCTCCTGCATCGGCAGGCGGACTCTCAACCACTGCGCCACCAGGGAAGCCCTGTGTTGTCTTTTTATTATTGAGTTGTAAGTGTTCTTTTTTAAAATTTTATTTATTTATTTATATTTGGCTGCATTGGGTCTTTGTTGCTGCACAAGGGCTTTCTCTTGCTGCGGTGAACGGGGGCTACTCTTCGTTGCGGTGCGTGGGCTTCTCATTGTGGTGGCTTTTGCTGCGGAGCACGGGCTCTAGGTGCGCAGGCTTCAGTAGTTGTGGCACGCGGGTTCAGTAGTTGTGGCTCACGGGCTCTAGAGCGCAGGTTCAGCAGGTGTGGCGCATGGGCTTAGTTGCTCTGCGGCCTGTGGGATCTTCCCGTACCAGGGATTGAACACGTGTCTCCTGCATTGGCAGGCGGATTCTTTTTTTTTTTTTTTGCAGTATGCGGGCCTCTCACTGTTGTGGCCTCTCCCGTTGCTCCGCAGCCATGGCTCATGGGCCCAGCTGCTGCGCGGCATGTGGGATCTTCCCGGACCGGGGCACGAACCCGTGTCCCCTGCATCGGCAGGCGGACTCTCAACCACTGCGCCACCAGGGAAGCCCTGGTAGGTGGATTCTTAACCACTGCACCACCAGGGAAGTCCCTGTAAGTGTTCTTCATGTATTTTTTGGATATTAGAACCTTACCAGAAATATGATTGCAAATATTTTCTTCCATTCTGTAATTCTTTTTACTTTTTTTTTTAAATAAATTTATTTATTTATCTTTGGCTGCGTTGAGTCTTCGTTGCTGCACACGGGCTTTCTCTAGTTGCGGCGAGCGGGGGCTACTCTTCGTTGCGGTGCGCGAGCTTCTCATTGCAGTGGCTTTTCTTTGCTTCGGTGCACGGGCTCTAGGCACGCGGGCTTCAGTAGTTGTGGCTCTTGGGCTCTAGAGCGCAGGCTCAGTAGGTGTGGCACACAGGCTTAGTTGCTCCGTGGCATGTGGGATCCTCCCAGACCAGGGCTCGAACCCATGTCCTCTGCATTGGCAGGCAGACTCTTAAGCACTGTGCCACCGGGGAAGTCCCTCTTTTTACTTCTTGATGGTGTCCTTTGGAGCACAAACGTTTTAATTTTGATGAAGCCCAATTTATGTTTTTTTCCTTTGGTTGCTTGTACATTTGGACTCATAGCTAATAAACTATTGTTTAATCCAAGGTTATGAAAGTTTACATCTATGTTTTCTTTTAAGAGCTTTAGAGGTTTTGCTCTTACATTTAGGTTTTTGATTCATCTTGAGTTAATTTTTGCATTTGATGCGAGGTAGGGGTCCAACTTCATTTTTTTGTTTTTGCATGTGCCTATCCAGTTGTCGTAGCATAATTTGTTGAATAGACTATTCTCTCCTCATTGCATTGTCTTGGCATTCTTGTTGAAAATTAATTGCCCATAAACGTCGGTTTATTTCTGGACTCTCATTTCTATTCTATTGATTTTATATCTAGCCTATGCCAGAACCACAGTCTTGATTACTATAGCTTTGTGGTAAGTTTGGAAATTGAGAAGTGTTAGTCGTTCAACTTTGTTCTTTTTCGAGAAAAAGGACTCCTTGCATTACCATTTGAATTTCCAAATCAGCTTGTCAACTTATGCAAAAAAAGCCAGCTAGGATTTTGATAGAGATTGCGTTGAATCTGTAGACCAATTTGGAGAATATTGTGATCTTCTTAAGTCTTCCAACCCATGAACACATGTATCTATCTTTCCATTTACGTAGCTCTTCTTTAGTTTCTTTCAATGACATTTTGTAATTTTCAGTGTACAACTCTTGCTCTTCTTCTGTTATATTGTGTTAAATTCCTAAGTGCTTTATTCCTTTTGAGGCCATTGCCTATGAATTTTTTTTTTTTTTTTTGCGGTACGCAGGCCTCTCACTGTTGTGGCCTCTCCCGCCGCGGGGCACAGGCTCCGGACGCGCTGGCTCAGCGGCCATGGCTCACGGGCCCAGCCGCTCCTTGGCATGTGGGATCCTCCCGGACCGGGGCACGAACCCGTGTCCCCTGCATCGGCAGGCGGACTCTCAACCACTGCGCCACCAGGGAAGCCCTGCCTATGTATTTTTAACATAGATGGGCTCTTACTATGCAGGAACCAGTTTGTACCTGCTTTTTTCATTTCCATCATATCATAGACATTTCCCCCAAGTTATTAAGACTCCTTTTAAAGCTACATATTAGTGCATTGTACGGTTACACTATAATTTATTTAGCAATTCTCCTGTTGTGGGATATTTAGGTTCTTTACAATTTTTCCATTTTATAAATATTCCTGTAATAAATATTTCTATTGATCTTGCTATGTCTGCATTTTAGATTATTTCCTTATAAGTAGTCATGGCCCCTTCCCCCACGAGAGAACACAGCAATAAAGTGCCGGATATGAATCAGGAAGAAGGACCTCACCAGAAGGTGATCGTCCCAGTCCCTTGATCTTGGACTTCCCAGCATGCAGAACTGAGAGCAGCCAAGATGGCGGCATAGAAAGACCCTCAGCTCACTTTATAATAGCCATGTATTCTTGTTCTTACAATGGATTTTATTTCTCACAACTCTTGTGAGGAGTGTGAGACCCCATGAAACTTGGAACTCCTGGAGGCCCATTTCTTCTTTTGCAGTCCCACATAGCCCCCAGGGACAGGCTTACAGGCTGGGAGAGACTCCTTCAGGAAGCCCTCAGGGGCCCTGGCTTCTCCTCTTACCCCTGTGGCACTGTGTCCTGACCTTGCCACAGCTCTCATCACTCACTCATATAAATGCCTGGTAACTTGTTACACTCCCACAAGACGGTGAGGTCCAACAGGACAAGGGCTGGACCCCTAGCTCTTGGCCTACAGAAGACCCTTAATAAATGTTTATCAAATGAGTGAATCAGGCAGAACAGGAGTTCAAGGTCCTAGGCCAGAGGAAGACTCTTGAGTCAAGGAATTATGGCCATTAGGTTTTTGGAGTGGCTGGCAAAGCATGCCACACAGAAATTGCAGGCTGGAAAGGGCCCTTGAGGTTGCCCTATTCAGGAGTTTTCAAACCTCTTTTATGCCCACAGTATAATAGATAGATAGATAGATAGGGGAGATGGAGTGGGAAAATGGTGGAAACTGAAGACCTATCTATGGAATTTTCTCTCTTTTTTTTTTTTGCTGCGCTGCTCTGGCTTGCTGCATCTTAGTTTCCCGACCAGGGATCGAACCGGACCCCTGGCAGTGAAAGCTCAGAATCCTAACCGCTGGACCGCCAGGGAATTCCCCCTTTATTTTTCCTTCCCAGGTAGCATATTGTAAAAGTAAAATTAATTTTATGTAAAAAAAGAAATCATATGGGGATGAGGGAGTATGACATACTGAGCAATTATGACAAAACTTTACTATGAAACAGCAGTTTTTCTTTTTGAAGTTCCTTGGGGGTGGGGGTGGGGGTGGGTCGGCCTCTAAGTTACCGTAAATCCTGATACAGGGACGCAAACAAGGGATTTTTATTTTTTATTTTTTTTCAGGTTTTAGTTCTTGGGTGGCTCCGTGAAGCCTAGGAACAGTTTGTGGGGATGAGAGCACGTGCAGCCACTCTTGTTGATTTGTTTGCAATATGTTCTTTCCCTCCCCTGCTCAATGGACCCTAATACTTAAAAGGCAAGTCCAAACTCCTCAACCTGGCATGGATTCCGGGATCCTCCCTCTCTCTCCAGTCCCACTCGAGGTCCCGATTTTCCCTGGGCTAGACTAGGTGCACCCCGAAGTCAGGGCTCTCTCTTATGCATCTTTGTATCACCAGTACCAGAAGGGGCAGGTCTTGGCACAGCGTGGTGAGTCAAAAAGTGTTTGATGGGCTTCCCTGGTGGCGCAGTGGTTGAGAGTCCGCCCGCCGATGCAGGGGACACGGGTTCGTGCCCCGGTCCGGGAGGATCCCACATGCCGCGGAGCGGCTGGGCCCGTGAGCCATGGCCGCTGAGCCTGCGCGTCTGGAGCCTCTGCTCCGCAACGGGAGAGGCTACAACAGTGAGAGGCCCGCGTACCGCAAAAAAAAGAAAAAAAAAAAGTGTTTGATGAACCTACTGAAACCTCTTATCTCTAGGATTTTATAAATAACTGTCCCTGCAGGTTGAGTATTCATCCCCGCAAATCACCTCAGAGGTGCTACCTCCTTCTCTGCCTCCACGAATCTCTCAGGCCACTCTCGATGGTTTCCCCTAAAGTTTTCCTTCCTCATATTTGTGCCTGGAACTAGTCAGTGTCGGACCTAAAGCTGTTCTCTGCATCCCAATAGAGCCGGATAGGACTGAAGTCCCACGGCCGTTCAGACCTGCAGGGAGGAAGAAAATAGAACACTTTCCGGATCTTCTGAAACGTGCACAACACAGTTCCTCCGGGGACGACCGAGAGTTCGGTTCCGGCGTGCGTCTCTATGGTTTCGACAGCCTAGAACGACCGAAACGGTACTTCCGGGAAGATGGCGGCGCACGGCTCGCGTCGGGCACATGCTTCTGCGGAGAGGACCTTACACTAACGGTAAGAGCCTACAGTCCCCCGAACGGTGGCTGTCAGAGCCCGGGCTCAGGAGCAAATGTGAGAGCAGGAGAGTAGTTTTACCCAAGTGAAACTGCGGGAGGAGGGCTGGAGTTTAGACCTCAAGAGGAAGGAGGCCTAGGGAAAGGGTTGCCGGTTCTTTGGAATCGCTGTAAGAAAGGTGGCCCAGGGCCCCTTCTCCAGAAAACGCAGGTTGACTGGAAAGAAAACAGTTCCTGAAAATGTGCTATAAGTTTATAAAGACCACAGCCTGGGATCTAGTTGCTTCTGTCCAGTTATCCAATCTAGGTCGGTTAAAGCAATTACCATCTGTGTCACTCAGTTCAACGAATGACGACTGAACGCATTCTCGATTCTTGGAGTTGCATTAAGTACACCGGGGTTGGGTAATAAAACCAGGGCGTATAGTTTCAGAATTACTGCGACAGGGGACAGGCAATGGTAGGTTTTACAGCGTAAAGTACAGACGTCTATGAGATTGAGCAATGTAGTGATTAAGAACACCAGTTCTGGAATGCCTGAGATCCTGGATCCGCTACTTGCCAGCTGTTTGATTTGGACAAGTAACTAAACTTCTCAGGGCCATTTGTCAATTACAAAAAAAAAAAAAATCCCCAACAACTCCTAATAGGGTTGTTGGGAGGATTAAATGAGATAATGTGTGTTCAGCAATTAGCAGCAGGCTGGCATTGAGTAAATGCATGTGTTGGTTGTTGTTGTTATTGAAATCTGGAGGCTAGTAGATTAGAAATAACTTGTGAGAAGAAGCAGAGGTTTGAGGTGGCCTCAAAGGCCTCAGTGTTTGAATTTTACTTCTGTTGCATTATCAAGAAGCAAGATAGGGCCATTTCTTCACTCAGTGCTTTTCTGTTGGGACTCTCAAGGTGTCAGTTAGGTTTTCAAATAATCATCCTTCACAGTAGAAATGTGAACAGAAGTGTGATTCATCCTAAATTTGCTACTCTTCATACCTAACCAGACTGGTCATCGTTGTTAAGCCTAATATGTAATGTTTAGGAGGGGTGACTTGATGTGTCTGACTTTTTTCTTTTTTATTAGCATACTCACTAGACATTCTTAAACACAACTGAAAGTTTTAGCCTTTGGAGTTGTCACTTGGGGAAGCCAGAGGGTTACTCCAGGAGTGCCATTAATCAGCTTTTAAAATGGTCTGCAATGCCTGTAATAAGTGATCTTAGTACAAGTTAACTTTAGTGACTCAAGTCAGCAGTGATAGTCTTAGTTTTGAATGTCTTGTGTAATAAGCCATCTTAACCGTTTCAGAGGCAAATTTGGTATATAAGTTGGACAGTGCCATTGTGGAGTCCAAAATGAGGGACACCTGAACAACTCTAAACAAATGCAACTACAGCTGTGACAAACAACACAGATTTGAACTGCATGGGTCCACTTACATGTGGATTTTTTTCAATAAATAGTACAGTACTACATAATCAGTGGTTAGTTGAATCCTGGGATGCGGAAGGCTAGGTATGGGACTTGAGCATCCATGGGTTTTGCTATCCACAGCAGGTCCTGGAACAAATCCCCCGCTGATACTGAGGGATGACTGTAGTTGGGAATGTGGTAGAGAGTGGGCCACTGTGGAGTCAGGCAACCTGAGCTCATATTCCAGCTCCATCTCTTAACAGCTGTGTAACCCCAGGCAAAAAACCCTTTGTAAAATAAGGATAAGGTGTATCTCACAGGACTGTCAGGATTAAATGAGACAGTATAGCAATATGTGTAACCCCTCTGTTACGCTTTAAATGCTCAATAAGAGCACCCTTCCTAAGCTGGACAGTTTCAAAAGGGGTGCTCCAACAAGACTGAAAGACAGTGGGGAAGAGGCATGTAGCCTTCACATTGAGAGGACAGTGTAAATGCTGGGGCACAGGTATAGGATATGGGCTCTGTTAAGTACTGTTGTCAGGTTAACAAGCACCTCCTTGCTTTGTTTTTACGTGGTAATAAATCGTGGGAGATGTTATCAGGTAGTGGTAAAGAGTGGGGACTCTGCAAACAAGCTGCCTGGGTTTGAGTTCAATATGTATCAGCTGTGTGACCTTGAGCAAGTCACCTAACCTCTCTAGGCTTTAGTTTCCTCATTTGTAAAACAGGGATATACTTTCCTGAATGTAAAGTTCAGGAAATCTTCCCGGGCTGGGAAGAGTACGCAAAATGATCCATGTAAAATCTTAGCACAGCCTGGCATGTAGGGAGTTCTCCATACATTTGGGTGTTATTATTAATACCAGGTTTCCTTGGCCTTCAGCATGTTGACATTGACCTCTCAGTGGTCGGACAGGGAGCTCCCCAGGCACCAGGCCTCTTTCCTCTGCCTCTGCTCCAGCTTCAGGAAAGAATTCTTACAGGAGCAGGCAGGATGGATGTGATGGATGATTGGGGCACTTTCTTTTTTTTCCTCTTAAAGGGAAGATAGTGACCCCTTCTCTTCTCTGGTGAGGGCCTGAGGACAGTGACTCTTTTCTAACCATGAGCGTCACCCCAGAGGTCAAGAGTCGTGGGATGAAGTTTGCTGAGGAGCAGCTGCTAAAGCATGGATGGACTCGAGGTGATTCCCATGGGGCCCTTTTCACATCCCCCCAACTCCCTCACTACCCTCTGCCCAGGGAAGAGGCATCATCCTGGATTAACCCCTATGTAGTCCGTTCAACTGAAGGAGGAAAGTTAGTTTAAAGGGAAATTTGCAGAAGAAAATTGCTGACATTTCCAGAAAAGGGAAGAAGGGAAGAAATATGATGGTGGATAGTGAGAAAGAAGTGGTTCGGAGGACTGGGAGCGGGAGGAAGAGACACGACTTCTGTCCTGAGAGAATTATGAAGGAAAGATAGTTTGGGCTCAAAGATGGGAGGACTGCATGGAGAGGTGCTAGAAACAGTGCAACTGGGAGGGCTTCCAAGATGGACGGAGCATGCCCAAAGTTAGGTATGTGGAATGGCAAGGAGTGGCATGTGCTGGGTGTGCCTTGTGAGGGCTTGGGGCAGGAGTGGAATAAGCCAAATCATTCACTGTGTTTGCAGGCAAAGGCCTGGGCCGGAAGGAGAATGGCATCACCCAGGCCCTCAGGGTAACGCTGAAGCAGGACACTCATGGGGTAAGACTGGGCAGGCTGAGGGAGGTCAGTGTGGATGGGACAGGGGGGCCTTGAGGATAGGGGGAGGAAGGGGAATGACGGGTCCCGAGTTCACACTTCTTCCTCTGGCAGGTGGGACACGACCCTGCCAAAGAGTTCACAAACCACTGGTGGAATGATCTCTTCAACAAGACTGCGGCCAGCTTGGTAGTGAAAACTGGGCAGGTATAAGCTCTAATAGTAGGCACATGAACCATGAGGGCCTGGGACATGTGGGGGTGAGGGAGACATGGCATGTCACCCACTCACGGATACTCCCCCACAGGATGGCGTACAGATAAGGTGCCTGTCTAAGGAGACCACCCGTCATGATCCTTCCAAGCCCAGCTTGCTGTATCAGAAGTTTGTGAAGGTATTAGAGGCTGGGGGTGAGAGGGCCCATCCTTTTTTCCTTCCCTGGTCTCCCCTGGGGCCTGAACAATTGCCTTGTATGCCCTACCTATTCTCAGGACTGTCCTAACAGTGGGATCCTGTGACCAACCTCGCTGTTGCTTACCTAGACTGCCCAGACCCTCAGCAAGAATTGAAATCTTCAGGTTGAATGGATCCCTGCCATCTGCTGAGGGGGCAGCAGTGGGGAGTGGGGGGTGGGGCACAGTCAGGAGCTGTCAGAGCAGGGCAGGGAGGGGATGTCTAATTCAGAGGACTTAAAAGTCAGAGGAGACCTGCGGGATCATCTGACCCATTGTCCTTATTTTGCAGATGTGGCCAAAAGGGGGGAAAGTGGCTCGCTGAAGAGCCCACAGTTGGCTAGTAATGGCAGACAGGACTAGAACCCAGGTGTTCAGACTCCCCTTTTCTAGCCCGCCAACAGAAGGGAGCTAACATTTAACGATCCTCTATTATGTCCTTAAGGGCTCTATGTATTATCTAGCAAATCCTTCCCATTCATCTCTGTGGCCATCTTCTGTCCCAGTTCAGACCATCATCCTCTCCTGCCTCATTTCTTTCACAGCTCATAACTAGACTCCTCACTCTAGTCTCAATCCCCACCGCGATTAGTTCATTCTCCACAAAGGATCCAGTGTTCTCTGAAAAACACAGATTTCATTCTGTCACTGCCTCCTCCTTGACCTCGGATGACACAGTCCAGATGTGTCAGACTGGCTCACATGGCCCTTCATGCCTTGTCCCTGCCTTCTTTCTTAGCCTGTCTCTCGCCACCTCTCAGGACCTCTACACTTTAGCCAGATGGAATCTGAATCTTTTCAAGGTACCATGTTTTTTCACTTTCAAGTTTTTGCACATGCTATTCCCTCTGCCTGGGACATTCTGCTTCCTTTGCCCCTTTACCTGCTGACCTTTTTCTTGTCTTCCAGGGCTCAGCTCCTTGTAGAAACTATTCCCCAAACCCTGAAGCCTGAGTAGGGTACCCTTCCTCTAGCACAGACAACACTTTCATCATCATTTTCTATGTTCTGCCATATTCCTTTACCCTCCAACCATGTAGATTCCATCTGGGCTGGAACCATCTCGTCCTTATTCCACTCTATCCCCAACCTCTTAGCCCAAAGTAGGTTCTTAACCTGGTTAAAGTACTGTGCATAGGTATAGGGGGAGGGGGCATGAAAAGTAGCATCTTTATTGTACATTACTGGCACCATGGGATGACCGCCAGGGGGCACTTGTCCCACTGTGAAGACCTGATGACCCAGAGCACTTCTTCCTCCCTTCCTGTTCTGCCCACTAGCTGGCTGTGAGCCAGGGAGGCCAGGACTGCCCCCACCCCACCCACCCCCAACTGCAGCCCACCTCCTGCCCAAGTTGATGTATGCAGTTTGGCACCTCTCGTGTGGGGCTGCAAGGAGCGATGTTGGGGGCTGACAGATTTGTGCCAGTGGCTGTTCAGGGTGGCAGTGGCACCACTGCTCTTCCCTTTCCAGGAGGGAAGAGCAATGGTGGTGGTGCTGAGTGGGCCTTGTCCACCCCCATGATTCCTCCTTCTAGACGGCCACACTGACTTCAAGTGGGGAGAAGCCAGACAAGGACTTGGAAAGCTGCAGTGATGACGACAGCCAGGGGTCCAAGCCTCCAAAGATGTGAGACTTCTTTTTAGTGCCAGGGGCATGTGGGAGGAGATGCCTTCCAATCTCAAAAGAAAGGACCAAGTGTAATGCTTGACTGTGGGCTTCATCAGGGTGGAAATGTGTTGTACTCATCTTTGTATCCCCTACACCTAGAAAAGTGCCAGGTCCTGAATAGGAACTCAGTGCTGAAGGAATGTTTTAGAGGGGAGGAGAGGTCAAGCCTTTCCACCAGATCTGTTTGTAACTCCTGATTCCTGCCCTTCCCCAACAGTCTGACTGATGAGATGATGCTCCAAGCCTGTGAGGGGCGAACAGCACACAAGTAAGTAGCGGTTAGCTTCTTGGGCTCCCTTCTTTTCTCCCCATCACAAGCCCACCCCTGTGCCACTCTTTTCACCCCAGAGAAAGTGATTCCTATTCTCTGCCCATTTCTGAAGCTGCCTGAAGACAAGCAGCTCCTCCCTTATGAACTTTCCCTGCAGTCTCAGAGATTAGGCCTATTTTCCCCAATACCCTCCCTCTGACTTGGGCCCCATCTATTTCAGGGCTGCCCGTCTTGGGATCACGATGAAGGCTAAGCTTGCTCGGTTAGAGGCCCAGGAGCAGGCCTTCCTGGCTCGTCTCAAAGGCCAGGACCCTGGGGTCCCTCAACTGCAGTCTGAGAGCAAGCCCCCACAAAAAAAGAAAAAGAAAAGGAAGCAGAAAGAGGAGGAAGAGGCCACGGCAACTGAAAGGAATGCAGAAGAGTACCCAGAACACACTCACCAGAGTGTCAGGAAAAGCAAGAAGAAGAAAAGGCGGCATCAAGAAGAAAGTGTCACAGATGAGAGAGAGGGAACAGCTGTAAGGCATGAGGAAGAAGAGACCACAGGAACAAGTGGGCTTGGGGAATTTAAAAACAGAGAACAAACTGATCAGTCCCTCAGGAAAAGGAAGAAGAAGAGGAGGCAGCGTGAGGAAGAAGACTTCAACATGGAGGAGGCTGTTGTAGATGGTGGGACCAGAGAAGCAGAAAGCAGATCATGCAGTGATCGGAAAAGTAGGAGAAGCAAGAAGAAAAGACAGCGGCATCAGGAGGAGGAGGACGTCTTGCATGTAGGGGATGAAGGAGAGGAGGAAGGTGGCAGGGCTAGGACAGCAGAGAGCAAGGCATACACCGGCTCAAGTGGCAAAGGTAAGAAGAGGCAGAAGCAACCAGAGGAGGAAAGACCTGGAGTCCACACTGACCAGAGAGCAAAAAAGAAGAAACAGAAGAGAAACTGAAGGCCAGGTCAAGATGCAGCCCGATCGATTCCTCTTCAGGAGCTGAAGCCTCAGGGACCTGAGTTGGTGCAGGTCTTGTGTACCCTCTCAGTGAGGAGTCCCTCCCAAAGAGGAAACAGCTCTGGAACAGTAGTCCGCTGAGAGGAGAGCGGTAGTGCCGTGTCTGACTTGAGGGAGCAGGCACATTCCCCCTTACAGCATCTAACCCAGAGAGGCTGAACTCAAGCACCTGCAAGGCCCGGGCAGCTAAGGGACAAGGATGCTGGGGGCTATGGGAACGGGAATGCAGACAGCCTCTGAAGGGGCATCTTGGCTAAAAGAAGTTGAAAATGTAGACCTATGGAAAATGTACTGATTTTTTAATTTTGTGAAGGCTAAGAAAGACATGCAAATTCAGCCCATAGGTTGCCAGTTTCTAACTATACCAAATTGAATAAACATCAGCTTGGTCTCCAAGCCTATATATAAGTCCTGACCATCATCTCCATTCTCAGCCTGAGAAGGTCCTGAATACAAGTTAGTTTCCTTGGAGGCCTCTGAAGAAATTCCTTCTGTTAACTTCCTGTAGTCTTGCTGTGCTGTTAAGTGGAAGGAGAAAGTTCAGAGAACCTCACCCAGCTCCCTGTCTGCATCCTTGATAAGAATTGTGTGTGTGTAAAGGACAGCACACCTCACTTGGGAGCCTTTTTTAGCATCTGAAAGTGAATTGTCATTGCCCCCAAATGTCATAGCAACCCCTCTTGCATATTGTTCCCCCAGAGAGAGGGCACCACATCTCCAGTGTTGCTCTCTGGCTCCTGCCATCTCTTAACCTTTATTGCCAGAAGAGCTCCCAGGACTCCACAGTTCTGGGAGAGAGGAACTAAATCTATTGGGAAGAATGCCCGCCCGCCTTCCCTCACTGCAGACGATAGACACACTCGGTGTCAGGGTAGGGTGGCAGGTTCAGCTGGTACTTCTTTTCCAGAGCAGGAGGCACGAAACGACCCCCCAGGTAGTGGTAGCGACCAGTAAACTGGCTTGCAGACTTTTTGGGTGCTGTCAGGGAGATGAGCAAGTCTGGCTGGATCCCTCCAGAGTTTCCCTTCTCCACATCCCATCCTGAAAAGAAGGTGGTATTCAGAAAGAGCGGAAAAGACCAGATGTCCAGTCCCCTTCCACACCTTGCTCTACTCTAGTCCTAAAAGAGTGGGAAGCCCCCTGGGTCCCCACCCGAGGAAATCGTGTGCATGTACTCCTGGGCTGTGGTCTCGGACAGTCACTGTAAAGGGCATTCCTGAACGTTGCTCCCCAGCCCTACTCTGGCTGTGGTATGCACCTCTACACTTGGTCTGAACCTTGAGTCAAGAACCAGGACTCCTAGTACCTACCTCAAGGCAGGGCAGGGCCCCAATCCCCCCAACCTCCTTGGACCCAGCACCTGAGGGAATGTCGATGCTGGCAATGGGCACAGTGAGTCCATTCAGGACACTCAGGATGCTGCGGAATGGCTCCCGAACATCACCCTTGAAGCTGAAGCCAAAGATGGCATCCACCACCAGCTCGTATAGTTCATCAATCAGCGTGGGCTGTGGTAGAGCAGAAAAAGGAAAGGATGTCAGAGCCGGCAGCTGCACAAAGAACCCTTAACAGGAGAGGGCTGTCCTTTGTACCCACAGACCATTCACATAGGCACAAATATAATTTTTTTTTTTTTTTACAAATATAATTTTATCTCGTTCAGATGGCATTCTGAGGCCTAGAGTTAAGTGCAGGTGGGTCACTGATTGAGGCCAAGCTGAGTGCAGTCACATTTTCTGTTCTGAGTGCCTGCCAACCATTGGGGAGGCTACAGTGTAGGACAGCCTGAGACTTGGAGTCAGGAGGGACAGGTTCTGGTCTTGGCTCTGCCATGATCTGGTTCTGTGACTTTGCACAAATCACTTCCCTTCTCTTGCATCTCAGTCTCTTCATCTGTAAAATGTGTTAAGGAATTTTAAAAAGAAGTTCTCAAGTTTTCCACTCCTAAATCCAAGATCTGAAGCATCTGAAGAAAGGGTTTAGGATGAGGCAGTCACCTCAGCTCCCAAGAGATGCAGATGATGTGTTTACTGCAAGCTAGGCGAAGAGGAACTGGCTGCAGAGTTACAGGAGTGGGGCTTCCCTGGTGGCGCAGTGGTTAAGAATCCGCCTGCCAATGCAGGGGACACGGGTTCGAGCCCTGGTCCGGGAAGATCCCACATGCCGTGGAGCAACTAAGCCCGTGCCCCACAACTACTGAGCCTGCGCTCTAGAGTCCACGAGCCACAACTACTGAAGCCCGCGCGCCTAGAATCCGTGCTCTGCAACGAGAAGCCCGCGCACTGCAACACAGAGTAGCCCCCGCTCACCGCAACTCGAGAAAGCCCGCGCACGGCAACGAAGACCCAATGCAGCCAAAAATAAATGAATGAATTAATTTAAAAAAAAAGTGACAAGGGGAAATGAAGCTGAAGAGAAGGTAGTGTTGGGAACTCATGGAGCACGCCTTATGGAGAAGGCTCTTACACCACTTCCATTCAGATAGCATGCTTTAGGCATCTTCTGTGTCAGGCACTATCCCTGCCCTCTAAGAGTTAATCCTCTAGAGAGGAAGATAAGCAAATGAGCTCAGTCTGGAAAGGTGAGGGAAGAGCAGAACACGGGCAGCAGTATTGAGGAGGGCAGTGAACTGGAACCACCTACCTCTGGGGGCATTTCACCAAGGAAAGGGATGTCCATTTTCTGGCACTGGGTCACCAGTGCAGTGAAGAGTGGCTTGTTAGGCCTTTTAGGATAATAGATGGTTGGCTGGTAGCCCTATGAGGAAAGGAAAGGGGTGATTCAAGCCCAGGTCCTGGAAACCTCATACTCTCCCCGACAGCCCTTCCCCACATACTCACAAAGAGTTTGAGGTGTCGAGCACAGACCAGGCCATCTCCTCCGTTATTCCCGGGGCCACAGATGACCAGGACAGTAGGGGGGCTCCTGGACAAGGACGTGGGGGGATATGCCTGAAGGCAGAGTCAAAGGGGATTCAGAAGGGCTTCGGGCAGTGACAGCCCAGTCTCGGCCTGGCCGTCCCTCCCACTTCATTGTGCCTAGGCCAGGTGGCTTGCACAGTGACTGCCCTTTAGGTGGAGAGTTGTGCCACTGACCTTGGCAATGGCTGTAGCACAGCTCAGCCCGGCCAGCTCCATAAGTTGGTCCACGCTGAACTGGTACTCGTTAAACAGCTCCTGGTCCACGGCCTGGGCCTCCTCCTGGCTGAGGAAACCCACAGCCTGAGTCCCCTTCCCCCAGGTGTTCCGTCGCGCAGGCGGCGCGGCCCAGGTCCCGCCCCTGGGGGGGGGGCTTCCACCCAAGTCCCGCTCCCAGCGTGCCCGCCCAGAGAGCACGTGCCCGTCCAACCTCAGGTACTTCACTGCTGAGCTCGCCATGCCCTCTGAGTCCCCGCGGCCACCCGAGATCAGCCGCTGCGGCCCCCACCAGGTGGCTCCCGCGCGACAGGCGCCGGCCTGGACTCTGAGGAGCGATAGGCGCGGGCCCGCAACCAGCAGCCCGAGCCCCAGGAGCGCCCGCAGCCCGGACATTCAGCTCTCAGAGCGCGCGACCCCGCCCCGCCCCGCCTCGCCCAGCCGCGCCCGGCGCATGCGCGGCCCCTCGTCCCGCCCCCGAGAGGCCGGGGCCGCGCGCGCCCCTGAAGGAGGTGGTCCTGGAGCTGGCGGGACCGGTAGTGGGACTCCACCGCTCCCCCGTGTGTTGGTATGCGCGACAGCGCCCTCCCGCCCCGGCCCCACGTCGTCCGGGCGCTTTGTCTAGATGCCAGCCCTTCGCGGGAGCATTTTCATATTGCCTCACAGATGACCGAAGTGCTTTGCTTCCAACCGCCCTTTGATAATAATGCTTGTTTTTCGTAGCTCTTTCAGCAAGCTGTATAGCATAGCAGTTTGCCCGGGTTCCTCCCCTACCACTTAGTGGCTGAGTGAACTTGGCTCTCCAGGTTTCAGTCTCCTGTCTATAAAATGGGGATACGAGTACATACTTCATCGGGTGGTAATCCATGCAAAGTCGTCGACAGCGCCTGGTACATAGGGCTTAATAAATTAATGTTCTTATTCACACTGCTAAGCATTTCATATAACTTAGTACCCCTCTCCCCACCAAATTAGCTTCCCCTATCTCTGTTTACCAGGAGAGCACTCTGTACTTCCCTGATCATACATAATACTTATCCCTCTTCATCGGGTAATAGCTGTGGAAATAGAAAAGTATAAACCTTAAATAGGTTGGGTATGCCAAGATTAAAAATGTAGTTGAAACCCTAGACTCCAGGTCACGATAATATTTCAAGAAAAACCTGGAGAGGAAGACTAAACTTGTAACCCAAGAGCTTTTAAGAATGCAAACACACTCCTGCCGGGTTAAGAGAGAAGTATGGGGAATAACAGACCAGTTACATTAAGGCATTAAGATAAAGATAATTATCCAGGTGGAATGAAGGTCTTGGGTTTTTGTGTTTGTTTGTTTTTTCGATTTTCCTTTATGGTTTATTACAGGATTGAAGGTCTTGTTTCTATGCTAGTATATTCTTTTTCTGTATCGTGAATTCCATTCCCGGCTAGTTCACTGAGAAAACAAGAACCCCTCCTGCTTTTAACTACTCCTCTGATAGTCTCCTTTTTAATTATAAGAGGTTTAACATCTCCTATGGGTTGTACCCTTGGCCTTCATCTATGTTTGTTTTACATGTTTGCTGTGGGAAATTGAATGTATCAGACTGTGATTGCGGTGGAAAATTGTTTTTGTTAGACTTTGTTTGTGGTTTACTCGTAGAGTTTACTCATCTAAATTGAAATGTAGGGTTTACATTACAATTGGATAATCTTATTCAAGACCTCATTAACTTTGTTTTATAACTTCACCGGTATATAAGTAGTTTCACTTTTATATATTAGTCAAGACTCCCTACAGGCCTACTTGAGAAAATTAATTTGGTAATTCTGAAGATTCATTTCTAAAACACAATGTGAAGCATGCTTCTTTGACATAGATAACATTTTGAGTTTATGTGCCCAGTGCTGACATGAATCATCTCATTTCATCCTTACAACTCTGTTATTATCCCCATTTTACAGATGAGAAAACTGAGGCTCAAAGGTGTTGAATGACATGTCCAATGATACAGTGATAGCTGTCAGTGGAGCTAGGATCCAAGCAGCTTGACCTAGAGTATGTAGTCTTTTTTTTTAAGGGCTGCTGTGTATGCAGTGCTCTTCAGTGTTTTTATTTTTATTTATTTTTTAAATTAATGAACTTATTTATTTTTGGCTGTGTTGGGTCTTCGTTGCTGTGCGTGGGCTTTCTCTAGTTGCGGCGCGCAGGGACTACTCTTTGTTGCGGTGCACGGGCTTCTCATTGCATTGGCTTCTCTTGTTGCAAAGCATGGGCTCTAGGTGCACGGGCTTCAGTAGTTGTGGTGCCTGGGCTCAGTAGTTGTGGCTCGTGGGCTCTAGAGCACAGGCTCAGTAGTTGTGACACACAGGCTTAGTTGTTCCGCGGCAGGCATGTGGGATCTTCCCGGACCAGGGCTCGAACCCGTGTCCCCTGCATTGGCAGGCGGATTCTTAACCACTGCGCCACCAGGGAAGCCCCTAGGGTATGTAGTCTTAAGCATTATTCTATGCTGAAATGCCTCTCCAAATGCAGAACTATGTAACTAAAGGGTTGTCAATTGCTGACCTCATTCTGATGAGACGTAACTATAAAATCATGACACACACACTCACAATTTATGAAACAGCCAAATGAGGGCTATCCTCAGGAAGGCAGTGCCTAAGTGCCCTAGTCCACCTTGCTGCCTTTCAGATTCTGGAGTTTTCTTTGGGAAATGCCTTCAAAACCAGTTCAAGAAGGGCATGTGGATTGAGCACCTACTGAGTTCCAGATGCTTTACATATATTATCTAATTTAATCCTGTCCATCCTATGATGTATTTTTATCCTCATGTTAGAGATGAGAAATTGAGTAGCAGAGAGAAGTCAAGTAATTTTCCTAAGATAATATAGCTATGAAATGGTAGAACCAATGATGGTTGATATTGGGTTGGCCTGACCCAGTAGCAATACTCTCGTGTGACAGATGCTGCTACTTGTCCCTCGAAATCCATTCTTCTCTATTTAAAGGCAATGTTATATTGGTTTTTGTTACAGTCAGTGAATCTGCATCCCAGTCAAGACATCTTGAATGCCTGACAAGATAATAAGCTCCATTTAGATAAGGAAGATTAACAGCTGTGTCCCCTGCACCTAGTTCTGTGCCTGGAACATAGTAGGTCCTCTACAAATATTTTAATGCATCCTCAAAATTTCATTGTGAAGTAATTCACAGTACAGTACATGCTCTTATCTGACATGACTGGGAGTACATGATCTTATTTCAACTTAAAACAAAAAATACAGGGAATTCACCAGCGGTCCAGTGGTTAGGACTCCACGCTTTCCCTGCCGAGGGCCAGGGTTCAATCCCTGGTGGGGGAACTAAGATCCCACAAGCCGCATGGCATGGCCAAAAAAACCCATTCATTTGCCATCTGTCAAAGTGTGACCAGGGTCTTGTCTCTGAGGATAGGGCCAAAGATCGTAGTTCTCCATCTTCTTTATCTCATAAACTTCACCACTTACATATCACCTGCAATTTGCAGTCTGTGTCCTTAAGGTGGAAAAAAATTTATTGTATATTTGAAGCAAACTGAGTGCAAAATTCATCTAGATTTTTATGATTTTCCCCCAATTTGTAATAGTCTCTCTGCTTACATCTAATTCAACAGCAGTTTTTAAGGTGAGTCACCTGAATCACGTCTTCTAAGGATTCAATTTAGTTTTCATAGAAACTGCTTATTTTCACACTCTTAGTTTATCAATTTAATTAAATTACATATTACAATAACACAACTGGAATAAACACATTTGGTATCAAACACAACCAACTCGGTAAGCAATGGCTTAACTGGCGGAGTAGAACTGGCTGCACAGCATTCTAGAAGCTTCTCACTGCCTAGGTTTGAATCGCAGCTTCACTTACTAGTTGTGTGACCTGGGTGGCAAACCAGTTAACTTTTGTGCCTTGTTTTCCTCATCTGTGAAAGGGGATTCATCTGCTGTGAGGATTAAAGGAGAAGACACTTGTGAAGCACTTGGAACAGTGTGTGGCATGTGCTAAGTGATCAGTGTTACATAATACTGTTGTTGCAGCTGCTGGCAGCAGTTTTGCTACAGGCCTGAGGGGCCTGTATCCAGGATCTGCTATGTTTCCTGGAGGAAGAGGAATGCATCCATTGGTTGGTTAAGGCGTATCTTCTGTAGCATTAGATCGCCATTTCTCATGTGAGAAAATGGAGTCAGTGACTCCAAAGCCTCTTAACCAAGATGTCATGGTTTTAAGAACTGGCAGGGGCCTTAGCAGTTGTGAGGTTTGAATCCAGAAGGAAAGGGGGGAAATTCACCATCCGTTTTCCATTTTTCTTTTGCTTATTGAGTCCAAAAATCCCAACGAGGAGCACACAGACCTCCTCAGTGCTGAGACTGCAAAGCCTTTGTCCAGCCTGCTCCGGATCCCACTTTCTGACATTGTATTCTGTGTCCATACAGTGCTCACTGGGAATGACTGGGAAGGGGCTCAGCCCCAGAAGCCCCTGAAGTGTGTATGTTGAGGAGGTACTGTAGGGGCCATGCTGTGGCCAACAGGGGAGGGTCACATGATCATGCAGAAGCCAGACTCAGTGGATCTCCTCCGAGGGTTCCTGCTGGGGGGTTCCCTGGGCTGTTTGGATGACCTGAAGGAGGCAGAGAGGGGCTTGCCAATGGGAGTGACTAGGGAGCAAACAGAAGGCAGCTTGCCCTGGCTCCCGTTTCTGTTACCCTCTCTGACCCTTACCTCTGCTCGCGGGCTCCAGGGCAGGAGGGAGTAGGCTTAAGCCGCCTGTCCCCCAGTTCAGCAGGACTCTCCCTTTCGCTGAGGGCTACACTCAGGCTGTGCAGGAGGCAGGGGACACCCTGGGCCTCCAGAGCCGGGTGAGGGTTGTTCCGATTGCTAAAGGGCAAAGACAAAGAGGCTCAAAGCACCATATCCCTGAGCACCAGACCACATCTTCCCCCAACTTCATGTTCCATTAAAGTCATCCAAAGCCACACCCTCTCCTACTTCTTTTATCCATTCTCCAGGCCTCTTCCCTTCCCGCAGGGACCCACCTCTTGCTGTGGGGGCCGTTGGTGACCAGAAGGCCAGGATTCTCCATTCTGAGGGGGCCTTGGCCTCCAAATGAGAGATTGGCCCTGGGTCTTGGACCTGAATGGAGAGGACCAAACACATTCATCACAGGCCTCTCTGCACCAAGAACCATCATGGTGGGAACGAGACATCTTTGGGAGAAGAACAAGGAGGGTGGGTATCAGGGGATGTATTGGTCACTGTACACAGAGGAGACACCTGTACAGGGCAGGTGCTTGGCAAACCTGGGCCGACTAAAGTTGGGGATGATTCACCAGTGTCACTGATGCCTGGAAGAAAACACACTGAAAAGAAGACATCAGTGAATTCAAGTCACCAAGTAGCAAGGAACTCTGTCCTCAGAGTGCCAAGACTTTGGGGGAAGAGACTAGTAAACAGTAAGCTAAGGTAAGAAAAGCATCCAGTGCCTGGCATGTAATAGGGGTGAAAGCCTTGGTGCCCCAAGATACAATGTTCTAGATGTTAGGGAAGCCTCGGAAGCAGGGAGGAAGAGGCGATTCAGGAAAGGGTTTAGGGGAAATGGGCCAGGGCCTTGAGAGACAAGCAGAAAGTGGGGAGGGCTGGTCCTGGGGTTGGGAATATAATGTGTGTGGGGTGCGGCCTCAGTATCAGACCTGAGGCAGGGAAGTGACAGAGTGGGGCGTGGGGATAAAGGAAATGAGAGTCTCCCATTTGGGGGAAGGCGATGCACAGCTGGAAACAGCCTACTTAGACTCACGCTCCAGTCTTGGTGTCCAAGCCGTCGTGAGAACATTCGCCGACTCTTCCTCTTTCCCCTTGTGGCCCTCCTCTAACTCATCTTCCCACCTATCGGAAAATCTGTAGGGGCAGGGAACAGGGGGCAGAGTGGCACTCCGGCCAGATCCCCCCCTCCCCAGATCCCACCGGCCACGGCTAGGCTATGACACCTCCCAATACCCTCCAGAGGCCATACCCACACCTGAAGCTCTGTTCCTGCCTGCCCTACTCACTCACCTGTGCCGCACTCCTGCTGTGCCTTTTCCCACCCTGGCTGGGGTCCCCACCACGGGGCAGGCCCCACCTGGAGCCTGGGGCCCCCCTGGAGCTGAGGTCTGGGAATGAAGGAGAGTAAAGGGAATCAGTTTGAGAAAAATGGCCACCCCAGCAGTGGTTGTGGTGTGCATGTATGTTCTCTCCACACACAATGGCCCCAGAGGGACAGAGAAGTGCTAGAGACAGCTGGGCTGTGCCTTGTGTCTGAGGATGAAATTACAGGGCAAGGCCCTTTGTTGTGTTAAGGTCCCTGCTAGTAACTCTCAAGTTAGAACTCGGGCTCATGGACTGTCAGAACTGGCCAGAGCTTAATGAGCACCTCATCCTGCCTGGGGCCTCCGGGACAAAGTCACACAAAGTCGGTGGCCAACTTCAGATGGAACCCAGGTCTTCTGACCCCCAATCCAGTCCTCTGCTTATACCAGGCTAATTTAATTTTACTTGCAAATTATAAATATGGTGTCCTAGTCTTTCAAATAAGACAGAACATAAAACCTAGTAAATAAATATAACAAATAGTAAAGTATAATTTCAATTCCTGGCATAGGAGGTTGCCTGAGAAATCTCAGAGTGTGAGGGAGGAGGCAGCTGGAGAGACGCTGACCTGTTGAGAGAGGCTGGGAGGTAGCGAGAGGGGGAGGAGGGGTCAGAGAAGGAGGGGCACGGCTAGAGACCCACAGAGAAATGCCCCCCAGCGAAGGAGGGAGGGGAGAGAGGAACGTCCTTGGAGCACTACTGCCATCCTGTGGCCCTTTGGGGAACTGCAGCCAAGGACAAACCTTTCCACCTGCTCACAGATTTTTTGCTCAGTATCTTTGAAGGCACACCTTGGCTTTCACCCACTGAGCTAGTTACCACTCAGCCAAGGCCCTGGCACAGCCCTAGTGTTGGAGACGTGCCACAATCCCCCGCCCACCTCCCCATCCCCAGGTGGCCTCTGGAAAGTGATATATGTCCCATATGCAGGCCCCAGGGCAGATGAACACAGATGAGCAGTCAAGTGCAGCAGCAGCCCTGAGGACATCAGCTCTGCTCACCACCACCCCTTTCTCTGGGTAACCTCTCCCCACCCCCCGCTCCTTGTCTCAGGTGTCATCTCACCAGGGTGTGGGTTGGGAGCAGCCCACCCCGGGCCAAGTGGGTCCTTATGGCGTCTGTCAGCTTGGCCACCAGCCGCTCTCGCACAGAATCTGGCTCCTTCTGGGGAGAGAGTGGATAATGGAGTAATGGAGGAAGCCTGGGCTTTGTGGTCCTCTGGGGATCGGGGAAGAAAGAAACAGGGAAGGGGGAGGGAAGGGGACTTGGTCTCCCCTCTTTTCTAGCCCATCCCCATGCCTTTGCCAGGGTCCTGCCACCGCCTGCCCAGAATTGTGGACAGAGATGGACTCTTCCTCTCAAGAGTGTCCCAGGACCTAGCACACAATGTGCTCAATGCACGTCGGACGAGTGAATGAATGGTGGGGAGAAGGCAGGAATATCAGCCAGAGAAAGGATAGCAGGAGAGCAGCTGGAGGGATATTGGGGAAGAGTTAGATTCTGGGATGGAGGGTCTCACCTGACACCGGGCCAGCGCTTCCTTATAGTACTTCAAAGCCTGGTCATGCTGCCCCAGTCTGGCTGCAGCAGCCCCCAGACCCTCACAGGCCTGCCATTGCCCCTTCACGTCCCCTGGGGAAGACAGCCTGAGAGGTCCTCCCACAGCTCCCTACACCTCCAGAGGTACTCCCCACCCCCAGTCCCCCTATCTGCCTCCCCACCAGCCCCAAGGATTCTCAGCCTTTGTCCCACCCCAAGCCACCTGCAAACCCCCTCACCCTCACCAGTGTCCCGGGCAGCCTGCAGAGCATGTAGATAGTTGTCTCTGGCAGCCTTGTGGTCTCCCAGCTGGCTCAGTGCAAATGCCAGGCTTCCAAAGCTCCGGCCCTGCTCCCACCGCTGCCCCACAGAGCCTGGTGATAGAGCCCGCCCCATATGAAGAGAGGACTTTGGCTGCTGGGGCATCAGGACCCTACCCCCAAAGACAAAGGGAGGGTTGCCAGGAGTCCTTGTGCTCAACCCTGGCACACCTCCAGATGCACCACAGAGGCCTGAACGCTTGAAACCCAGCCTCTCCTCAGTCCTGAGCTTTGGCCTGAATGCCTCCCCCATGCTAGTTTGAGCCACGTATAAATCCAGGGCGTCAGGCAAGGCACGTATTAACAGCTCCGTTTTTATACACGTAGAACCTGAAGCTCAGAAAGCAAAAATGACTTGCTAAACGTCACACAATCATTTAGAGCAAGCACTGGCTCCACTTCAGGCCTCCTCTACCAGCCAGGGCTCTTCCCTCTGCCCATTGTTGCCTTCCCAACCCCAGGCCTCAGCCTCTGGGCCCATGACCCTCTGTCCTGTCTGGCTATCCCATCTCCTGCACCCCCTGCACACCCTCACTCCCCTGTTCTGGACTTCCCAGTCCCATAATTAGTTCTAAACATCCATCTACTCTTCAGCCTCCGGGCCCCAGCTGGAACTCCTTCTTAGTCCCTTGGCCCCAATCCCATTCCCCAGCCCCTGGTACCCACCGTGTGTGTCGGCAGCCTTCTGGTGAAACTTCCGGGCTTCCTGATAGTTGCCGAGGGCATTGTGGGCCATCCCAAGGTTTCTTAGCACCGTGGCCTCCTCTCCTGGCCCCCGGCACAGGGGCAGGGCTTGCTGGAAGGCCTCTGCTGCTAGCGGGAACAGCTGGAGCTGGGAATAGCCCACGCCTAGGTCGTTATAGAGTTGCCCTAGAGAGCATGGCCACGGTCAGTGGTAGCCAGGTCAGATGCAGCTGAAGCTGTACCGCTGCAGCCTCTGCCCCACTTTCCCAGGGTTCCCCCAGTCCTCAGAATTGCCTCTGCTTCCACCCCGCTTCTCAGAGTATCACCAAGTCTTAATCTCCCCAGATCCCGCACCTTCTCTGCCCAAAGGCCTCACCCAGCAGTCCTCGCTCAGTGCTCCTCTCAGCAAGCCTCCGGCTCTCCTCCAGCACCTGCAGCACATCACCCACCCCATGCTGCCCGCTCTTTAGCATACAGCCCGCTGCAGCCTCCAGTGTCAGGGCTGCAGCCCTGGGTTGCCCTGCTTGGGCGTAGGCCCGGCTCGCTTCCTGCAGGCAGTGGGCTGCTAGCTCAGGCTGTCCCAGAGCCTGGTAGCAGGCTCCCATTTTTGCCTGGGCTTGCCCCTGGTCACCTAGTGGCTGGTAGTGGCCCAGGGCCTTGTGATACCAGGCCAAAGCCTGAGGCAGGTCGCCCAGGGCGTGGTAAGCCAAAGCCACGTTGAAACACTGGTCGCCATGACACCCGCCCTGGGCTGTCTCTTGAGGTTGAGCTCGTAGGAGCAGCTCAAGCCCTCTGGCTGGGTCCCCAGTCTCCACGTAGGCAGCCCCCAGGTTGAAGGCACAGGCCCGGAGAACAGGGGTGTCCCTGGTTTGTGGTGACTTGGAAGCCAGGAGGAAGGCCCTCTGGAAGCTGGTCAAGGCCTCATGATTCTGACCAGCCAGTAGGGCCCTGTGGCCAGCCCTGGTGAGGGCTTGGATTCTGGCCTCTTGCAGTGGCCACTTTCTTTTCTTCTTTTTCTTCTTGGAGCTTGAAGGCGAGGGCGAGGGCTCTTGCAGGGTATCCTCAGTGTTGAGGGAAGACATAGTGCTGACGATAGGGAGCAGAGGGGTCAGTATGTCATCCTTGGCTTCCTCCAAAGCACTATCCCTCTAGGCAATTCAGCTCTACCTCTGCCCTGGTGTGACCCTCAGGGTGTCAAGGATTTCTCTCTGACATCTCACTTTGCTTCATCTAACCCGGTGAACACCATATTAACTCTCACTCTAATGTCCAGACTGGTTTTTTGTCCTCCAAGACTCACTTCAAGCTTCCTTCACAAAGCCCCTCCCCTCAACCAACTGGGTCCCTCTTCTGTACCCCCATAGTACCTTATGTCCTTTACGGCATTTATCACACTGGGTTTAGGGTTATTGACTTTCTTGTCTATCTCCCCTACTAGATTTGGAGCAACTTGAAGGGTCTGGCACATAGATTCTCAATATATGCTTATTGAATGAGATGAAAAAGTTTTATAGATCATTAGATTATTATTATATATATAGATTTTACCACAATAAAAAAGGTTTATTGAATGAATAAATGAATGGATGAACGAACAGAGCACACACAGGGCCTCTTCTCCACCATCTCCTTCACCCTGTGCCTCCAAAGACACCCACTCATATCTAGGTTCTCCTGCTGTCTAATCTCAAGGTATAGTTCAAGTCAGCTCACCAAACAGTGAGCTCCTGCTGTGTGCCGGGAAGGAGCCACACAAGGCACTGGTGGCACAAAGGTGCATAGGCCATGGAATTGGCAAGGAGCCAACGTCCAGGGGCAGGGCTACTGTCTCTCCATTTACTGCTTACTCCCTATCTCGAGGGGAACCTCTTTCTCCCCTACCTCCTTGGCTTTCTGTCTGCTTACTAGTTTCAGTCCCCCAACATCCTGCTTTGGTCTCCAGGGCACTCTTAAACCCAAATACATTTCTCTCATCAGCATGTGTTTCCCATTAGTATCTCTCCCCCAAAAAGGCAAAGCCTTTTCATGAACTCTCCTCCCAAGAGACAGGAAAAGGAGTGGAAAAGATCCAGTAGCTGAGCTCTCAGCCCCTCCCATTTGCTTCTTCTTCTCCCCTTTTTTTTTTCTTTAGGAGAAACAGGCAGAGGTGATACATTTTCTTTTCAAAGAAACTCCCCCTGTTCCTAAGAACAGCCAGGAATCCTGTCTCTTTGAGACCCGCATTCCTGAGGCATTCCCGGCTGCCCCCACAAGGTCTTGGGGCCCCAGACACAAAACGCCTTACCTCCCTCGATCTCCTCTGTAGCTGGCTTTCTGGAATGGTCCCTCAGGCTAGGGTTACCTCCCTTATCTCTTAGCTCAGAGCCCCTGGGGTTCCTAGACAACCAGGTACCTCCCTCCACTCCTAGGGAATTCTTTGATTGACAGCTCAAATGCCCTATCTTAGTGCTGAACCCTGCTGGTGCTTGGGCACAGATACCTGAATTCCATTGCCCTTCCTGCCCCACCTCTCCCCACCCTTGCAGACACACGCATCAATCCTTCACTTCAGGCAAGAATCAAAGCATCAAGGGCTTGTTACTAGTCACAGCTTCAAAGATCGTCTATCCCATTCCCTCATTTCACAGAGGAAGGGACCTCAGAAGAGCAGATGTAACTTGCCTGAGGTCACAGAGCACTCATGTAGCTAGGATTAGAGCCCAGGTTTTCTGATTCTGGGCTAATTAGCCTAAGGTCCCTTCCACTAACCGTAATTGCGAGCTTTAATGAGGCTTGGGTTGTCCCAGAAGTGAACCCTTTCACACATACACACACGAACACACACGCACTCTTATACACTGTGCTTCTGTGTGGTAGTTTCACATTTGGAAACAGGGTGAAAGGTTGATGGTCAGGAAGGGTCTGGAGATCAGAAGAGCCTCTCTGCCCCCGGAACTCCTTTTTCCAGCTCCACTGATCTGCAACCTCCAGGTTCTGCTTAATGAGAGGACAGCAGGCCCCAGGACAACAGGCACCTACTGCCCTAACTCACCAAGGGTGGCCTGCATCAGAAAGCAAATGTCCTCATTTATCTGGGAGAAAGGCCTCTTTTAAGTAGAGGCCATGGCCAGAAACAAAATTATAAGGAAGTACTTGGGCTCACCTGCATTTGCCAGGCAGCCTCTGCTGAGTGCCTGCTGCGTGCAGGCCTGGTGCTGTGTGCCACAGATGGTGCCCATGCCCGAGGCCGGCTCTCCTAGCAGCCTGCGGTTTCTGCCCATGGGCTGGGCCTTCAGGATGTTACCACAGCATAGCCAGAGCCAAATATGCAGCTCAGTCTGTTCTTCACTGAGTAGCCTCTCTTAAGGGGAGAGGAGGATTTGGGGAGGGAGCAGGGACTGAAACCGTTCTCACCAAGGTTCCAATGACCTCTCAATGATCTAGTGATCATTTCTGAATCATTTTTCTTGTTTGATTCCCTGCTGTATCTGATATATCCTTGCAACTCTCTCCTCACTTGGTTCCACGACCCACTGTGTCCTGGCTGTCCTTCTCCTGTGCTGACAACTCCTTCTCCATCTCCTTTGCTTGCCCTCTGTCCACCTCTTAAATGCTAGTGTTCCCCAACACTCTGCCCTTTGCTCATTTCTTATTTTACAAGCTCTTCCTCAAAAACTTCATCCAGTCCTTTGAATTTTTTTTAATTGAGTATCGTTGATTTACAATATTGTGTTAGTTTCAGGTGTACAGCATAGTGATGCAGTGCTTTTGCAGATTATATCCTATTACAGGTTATTACAAGATATTGGGTATAATTCCCTGCACTATACAGTAAATCCTCATTGCTTCTCTATTTTATGTAGTTTGTTCATCTCATACCCCTAATTTGTCCCTCTCTGCCTCCCTCTCCCCTTTGGTAACCACAAGTTTGTTTTCTATGTCTGTGAGTCTGTTTCTGTTTTGTATATACATTCAGTTGTATTATTTTTTAGATTCCACGTATAAATGATACCATATAGTATTTGCCTTTCTCTGTCTGGTTTCACTAAGCATAATATTCTCTAGGTCCATCCACATTGCTACAAATGGCAATATTTTATTCCTTTTTATGGCTAATATTCCCTTATATATATATATATATATATATATATATATATATATATATATATAGTAGGCCCTCAAGTTAAAGGGACCAAAGAACACTATAGGAAGAGTGTGTGTGGGGGGTTAATGGGAATACCAGGGGAAAATGATAGAGGCAGGGGTAGGCGCAGGGACTACTTCAAATAAGACGGTTTAACAGCGAAGGAGCCCTGGAGAAACAGCGACCCAAAATACCACAGGAACGGGAGCTCCCCTCCGGGAGCGCCCCTCCCCGTCTTGGACAGTACCCTTCGTCCCATCTGGCGGCGCACCTCCCAAGCCTGGAACTACAAATCCCAGAGGCCCCTGCGGCACAGACAGGACGTGTCCTGTCTGCCTGTGGCTACGATGAGGGGCGGTGGCCGGGCGGCGGGAGATTCAAACCTGGAAGAAGGAGAAACATGGAGGGGAGAGGAACGGGCCCGTCCCGGGCGACCTGTGAGTGCCAGAAGGGGCCGAGAAGGGTCCGGCAGTGATGCCACTGGTCGGGGACTCGGCGGTCCTGGGAGAGGTTGGGGCTGGGGTTGGGCGCAGGGCCAACCAAGCAAGGGGCGGCCGAACTGTGCTCAGTGGGGAGGGAGCATTCAGTCCGGACTCCTGCGGGCGGGAGTAAACCTGTGAGCTGCGAAACGCTCCGACTTCTGTGTCGCGCTTCAAAGCTTACAAAGAGTTTTCTCACTTATTCCCAAATTCTGGGGCTCCTGGGCTGGGAGAATGTAGGTGGTCTGGATGGCCCCTTAAAAATTCGGCAGTTACTCTTGGCTACCATACTTGCTAAGCGCTACCGGGGGACGGGACGCCTAAAAAGGCCTGCGGGGGCTTCCTTGACTTTTTGATGCTTCTTTGAGACAATGCCTCTCAAACTTGACGGTGTCGGAATTACCCGGGGAGCTAATTTAAAATGCAGATTCCTGAATCCTATCCCAGAGCTTTAGCAACTATAGGTCTCGACTTGGGCCCATAATCTGCATTTATAACAAGCACCGCTGTGCTTCTTCCGTCACCCCACATAATTGTGATGCGGGTAGTCCAAGTACCACACTTTCAAAAACACTGCTTTAGAAAGAGAGACTGGGGTCCGAAAAATGGGACCGCGGAAAGGTTTCCATCTGACCTTCTGAAAGAAAAGCAAAATCTACTCCTTTTCCTTGCTCTCCATTAGGATTCAAAAAGCGAAGTCCACGTCCACCTATCTGTTGAAGGAAAGCTAGTTCCAGATCTGAAAAGGACAGGAAAACTGATTTTTTTTTTTTTAAGACTCTGTGTGTATGTACAAAGTCCCGCCCATCTCTCACAGTCCGCAATTCATAACTCTGAAGTGATGTCACTCACTTACTGGTTTATTTTCCATGCTTAGCAACCAAAACTTGTTTCTTGTACACCCCCCTCAGAAGAACTGATGGATTTCCTGCGATTGGCCAGTGCTTTCCAATTTGAACATGGAGGGGTGTGTGTGTGTGTTTGTGTGTGTGTTTTAACTTGCTTAACCGACAATTCAAAGAAGCCCTGCCCCTGCCCCAATCATATTGCAGGATATGCAACATAATGAAAAGAGAGAAAGAGTTGGAACAACATTAAGTGCTGAGTCAAAGACATTTGCTAAGCTCTGTCTCTGTTTTCAAGCTCTCTGACTTTATTTTCTTGGTGTATGTGTGTAGCTTTCTCTCATTTTGTTGGCTTTTGTATTGTCTTCCCTAAGGAGACTAGAGAGATAGGGGAGAAGAGGGGGGAAAAGGATAAAAGGAGGCTGTGGCTAAGACAGAATATGAATGCTGTCTCATTTCAGGGATTTCCTGTTCTTGAGTTTGGGAGTCAGAGATTGTCTGCATTTTATTTAGCTTGGAGACTATTTTACTCCTCAGGTGACCTATACCAAAAGGGAGAGTAAATACACCTTTGTGATCTTTTAAAATTCTCTGTCCTTCCACTTAAACCCAAGTGAGTGGCTTTTTTTCACGTGGTTCCCTCTGTTGAACTGCCTTTTCTCCCTTTCTGCCTGTTCATTCTTTAAGATTCTACTCACAGGTAGAATCCTTTGCTTCCTCTGCTGCTTCCATAGACTATTTTTATTTATTTATTGGAGTATAATTGCTTTACAATGTTGTGTTAGTTTCTGCTGTACGATGAAATGAATCAGCTATATGTATACCTATATCCCCTCCCTCTTGGACCTCCCCCCGCCCCCAACATCCCACCCATCTAGGTCATCACAGAGCACCGAGCTGAGCTTCCTGTGCTTTATACCTTATCCCCACTAGCTATCTATTTTACACATGGTAGTGTATATATGTCCATCGTACGCTCCCAGTTTGTCCCACCTTCCCCTTCCCGCCCTGTGTCCACATGTCCGTTCTCTATGTCTACGTCCATAGACTATTCATGAGCTATGATCGCACTTCTCACATCAGGTTGAAGTTTTTTACTTACATGTTTTTCTCTTCTAATAATAATCTTTGTACTTCTTGAGAGTAGGGGTCCACTAGTCCAGTGCCTGACATATAGGAGGTATTGAATGAATGAATGGCTGCTGAATGATGAGTTCTAGTTAGTCCTGTTAACCTAGCCTCTGGGAGAGTACCTGAGGAGGATGACACAAGTACAGTTCTTGGAGAACTCAGAATCTAATTAGGGATAAAATGAGGAGCTAAGTTCCCAGCCAAGGAGGGATCTGGACATTCCTACTAGGAGGTACTGAGGGAAGCACAGTGAAGTAGGTTTTGGAAGGGGGAGGTCAGGAAGATGGCTAGAGGGGAAAGGGAAGGAATGCCTCCAATACAGGAAGGATCCCCTCTTAAAGGGTGGGGAGGCCTCCCTTTAACAGGGTGCTGACTAGGAAAGCTTTACTGGATGGGAGAGAAGATTGGAGCCAGTGTCCTGGGACTAGGGGGACAGACATGTGGGAGATGCCTCCGGTTTCCGAGCAGAGTTGCCTTAGAAAGTCTGTTAAGAAGAAGCTTGCTACAGCCCTCTGTCTAATGCTCCCCTCCTTGGTTCCTCAGATGAACGCCTCACAGCTGAGGAAATGGATGAGCAGAGGCGGCAGAACGTCGCCTATGAGTACCTGTGCCGGCTGGAGGAAGCCAAGCGGTGAGCAGAGCGACCGCCTCTTTCTGGTCTCCCTTTCCCACCCTGCCCACCCCAGGCACCTGCCCCCAAAGCAAATACAAAAAGACAAGAGTCCATTCTATGGGAAAGGGAAAGTTGAAATAGCATATTTTTTTTTCTTTCTTTCAGACTATTTTTTAGAGCAGTTTTAGGTTCACAGCAAAATTAAGAGAAAGATACAGGGATTTTCCGCATGCCTCCTCCCCACAAACATACATAGCCTCCCCCATTATCAACAGCCCCCACAAGAGTGGTATGTTTGTTACAATTGGTGAACCTACTTGAACACATAATCCTCCAAAATCCATAGTTTGCCTTAGAGTTCACTCTTCATGTTGTATACTATAGTCTATGAGTTTGGACAAATGTATAATGACATAGCCATCCATCATTATAGTATCATAGAGTAGTTTCACTACCCTAAAAAGTCTCTGTTTCATTTATTCATTCCCTCTGCCACACCCCCACCCCCACCCCCAACTCCTGGCAACCACTCATCTTTTTACTGTCTCCATAGTTTTGCCTTTTCCAGAATTTCACATACCTGGAATAATACAATATGTAGGCTTTTCAGATGGGCTTCTTTTACTTAGTAATATGCATTTAAATTTTCTCCATGTCTTTTCATTGCTTCCTAGCTCATTTTTTACTAGTGCTGAATAATATTCCATTGTCTAGATGTACCACAGTTTATTAATCCATTCACCTATTGAGGATCATCTTGGTTGCTTCCAAGTTTGGGCAGTTATGAATAGAGCTGCTATAAACATCCTTGTGCAGGTTTTTATGTAGATGTAAGTTTTCTACTCCTTTGGCTAAATACCAAAGAGCACAACTGCTGGATCATATGGTAAGAGTATGTTTAGTTTTGTAAGAAACCACCAAACGGCTTTCCAAAGTGGCTGTACAATTTTGCATTCCCACCAGCAACGAATGAGAATTCCTGTTGCTCCACATCCTCAGCAGCATTTGGTGTTATCGGTGTTCCAGATTTTGACAATTCTAATAGGTGTATATTGGTATCTCACCATTGTTTTAATTCACATTTCCCTGATGACATATGATGTGAAGCATCTTTTCAGATGCTTATTTGCCATCTGTATATCTTCTTTGTGTATCTTTCTTTGGTGAGGTGTCTGTTAAGGTCTTTGTCCCATTTTTTAATCAGACTGTTTGTTTTCTTACTGTTGAGTTTTAAGAGTTCTTTGGATATCTTGGGTAACAATCTTTTATCAGATGTGTCTTTTTTTTTTTTTTTTTTTTTTGCGGTACGCGGGCCTCTCACTCTTGTGGCCTCTCCCGTTGTGGAGCACAGGCTCTGGACGCGCAGGCTCAGCAGCCATGGCTCGCGGGCCCAGCCACTCCGCGGCATGTGGGATCTTCCCAGACCAGGGCACGAACCCGTGTCCCCTGCGTCGGCAGGCGGACTCTCAACCACTGCGCCACCAGGGAAGCCCAGATGTGTCTTTTTTTAAATAATTATTTTATTTTATTTTATTTATTTATTTTTGGCCATGCCATGTGGCTTGCGGGATCTTAGTTCTCTGACCAGGGATTGAACCTGGTCCCTGGCAGTGAAAGTGCCGAGTCCTAACCACTGGACCGTCAGGGAATTCCCTCAGATGTGTATTTTGCAAATATTTTCTTTTGCAAATATGTTCGCCCAGTCTGTGGCTTGTCTTATTATTTTCTTGACATTGCCTTTTGTAGAGCAGAAGTTTTAATTTTAGTGAAATCTAGCTTATTAATTATTTCTTTCAAGGATTGTGCCTTTGGTGTTGTATCTAAAAAGTCATTGCCATACCCAAGGTCATCTAGGTTTCCCCGTTGCCTTCTAGGAGTTTTACAGTTTTGCGTTTTACTTGGAAGTTGATGCTCCATTTTGAGTTGATTTTTATGAAGGGTGTAAGGTCTAGGTCTAGGTTCATTTTTTGCATGTCGATGTCTAGTTATTCCAGCACCATTTGCTGAGGAGACTATCTTTGCTCCATTGTACTGCCTTTGCTCCTTTGTCAAAGATCAATTGACTATATTTATATGGGTCTCTGTTCTGTTCCACTGATCTATTTGCCTATTCTTTCACCAGTACCACACTGTCTTGATTACTGTGGCTAAGTCAGGTAGTGTTAGTGTACCAGCTTTGCTCTTCTCCTTCAATATCATGTTGGCTACTCTGGGTATTTTGTCTCTCCATGTAAATTTTAAGAGTCTCATGCTCCACCGACTGAGTTAGCTGGGTGTGCCTCCATGTAAACTTTATTTTTATTTATTATTATTATTTTTTTAATTTATTTTTGGCTGAGTTGGGTTTTCGTTGCTCTGCGCAGGCTCTCTCTAGTTGCCGCGAGCGGGAGCCACTCTTCACCGTGGTGCGCGGGCTTCTCATTGCAGTGGCCTCCCCCGTTGCAGAGCACGGGCTCCAGGTGCGAGGTCTTCAGTAGTTGTGGATCGCGGACTCCAGAGCGCAGGCTCAGCAGCTGTGGCGCACAGGCCTAGCTGCTCCGCGGCATGTGGGATCCTCCCGGACCAGGGCCCGAACCTGTGTCTTCTGCATTGGCAGGCGGATTCCCAACCACTGCGCCACCAGGGAAGCCCCCATGTAAACTTTAGAATCAGTGTGTGGAGATCCACAAAACAACTTGCTGGGGTTTTGATTAGGACTGCATTGAATCTATAGCTCAGGTTGGGAAGAACTAACATTTTGACAATATTGAGTCTTCCTATCCATGAGTATGGACTATCTCTCCATTTATTTAGTTCTTTGATTTCATTCATCAGAGTTTTGTAGCTTTCCTCATGTAGATCTTGTACATATTTTGTTAGATTTATACCTAAGTATTTCATTTTGGGGAGTGCTAATGTAAATGGTATTGTGTTTAATTCAAATTCCACTTGTTTGTTGCTGGTGATTTGGAAAGCAGTTGACTTTTATTTTATTTGTTTATTTATTTATTAAACATCTTTATTGGAGTATAATTGCTTTACAATGGTGTGTTAGTTTCTGCTTTATAATATTTTATTTTATTATTTTTATATTTATTTAATTTATTTATTTGGTGGCACCAGGTCTTAGTTGCGGCAGGTGGGCTCCGTAGTTGCAGCTTGCAGGCTTCCTAGCTGCAGCTTGCCGGCTTCTTAGTTGTAGCACATGTGCTCCTTAGTCGTGGCCGGCGGGCTCCTTAGTTGTGGCTGGCGGGCTTCGTAGTTGTGGCTCGCGGGCTCCTTAGTTGTGGCATGCATGTGGGATCTAGTGCCCTGACCAGGGATCAAACCCAGGCCCCCTGCATTGGGAGCACAGAGTCTTAACCACTGCACCACCAGGGAAGTCCCACAATTGACTTTTATATATTAACCTTGTCTTTTGCAACCTTGCTATAATCACTTATTAACGCCACAAGTTTTCTGGTATCATGCTTTCAGATTTTCTACAAAGACAGTCATGCCATCTGTGAACAAAGACAACATCACGTCCTTTTATCCGCTTACATACTTTAATACATATCTCTATATATGGACACTTGGTTACATAACCACAATACCATTATAATACCCACCTAAGTCATCCATTAATCCTTGGATCAACACCCAGGCCATCTTCAAATTTTCCTGATTGTCTGAAAAAATCATCTATTTTTACAGTTGGCTTATTCAGTTAAGGATCTGAAAGAGTTCACATTTTACATTTGGTTGTTATGTACTACTAAGTCTTCTTTCATCTGGAACTGACATAAACAGTTCTTTATGTCATTGACTTGTTGAAGAAACCGGGTCATTTGTCCTGTAGAACATCCTACATTCTGGCTTTGTCTCTTCACTTCCTGTGTCCCTCAACTTGTTCTTCTGTACCCCATATTTCCTGTGAATGGATGTTGGCTCTAAAGACAGGATAAATGCTTAATTCTTTCCTTTTAATCAATAGCATATTTTTAATGTTCTCCAGAGAAAGTGGGTAGAATGGGGTAGATAGAAAACCAGGGTGTTTCTGTCAGGGAAGGCATGAAGGGAGGTGTGACTGGCTCTCTCTTTGAAAACAGATCTTTCCTATAGGCCCCAATAGGCGGAGAAGCCCTTATTCTCTCCCTCATACCATCATCAGCCATAATAATACTTTACATTTATATTCAAAGTGTTTTCACATTCATTACGTCATTTAATCCTGGCAGCTGCCCACTGAAGCAGGAGGTACAGGTGGTATCTTCATTTTGCAGATTATACAGCTGAGGCCCGGAGAGGTGAAGTGAGGGAGATGGCATGGAAAGCAGGTCTTCTGATTCGAAGGGCTGTGACCTTTCTGTCCCTTTGTGCTGCTCCCCTCGCTTCAACCCTGGGGCTTCCCTACTCCCCTCATCATCATCAAAGCTGGGTTATGTGCTGTGTAGACATGACTTTTGTATACCTGGGTTCTCAGAACTTGCAGAATAAGAGAAGTGAGCAGGTACAATTTGGTTCAACAGTCAAATGCATAACCAGACTGAGTGAGAGGTTATATCATGTAACAGGTAAGAGCCTGTTTAAGCCTCACTGAAGATGGGCAGCTTCAGTAGCTGTCAGGGAAGATGTATAGGGTGGGTGGGGGCTGAGGATAGGCCAATCCAGGTGTTTGCGGCAGCTTGGGAGAAGGTGGGAACAGCCAGGCAATGGGCAGAGAGGGGAGTTGGGAGTAGGGCAGGAACAGGAGGCAGGAGAGAGTGAGAGGCTGCCTAGGGGGAGAGAGGGAGGGAGGGAAGGTCTTGTGGTTGGAATGAAGTGCTGTGGCTTGCCAGAGGGGGTGAGAAGCTTCTCTCTGCTCTCAGCTGGATGGAGGCCTGCCTGAAGGAGGAGCTTCCTTCCCCGGTGGAGCTGGAGGAGAGCCTCCGGAACGGAGTGCTGCTGGCCAAGCTGGGCCACTGTTTTGCACCCTCTGTGGTTCCCTTGAAGAAGATCTATGACGTGGAGCAGCTACGGTACCAGGTGGGGAGCAGAGGTCTCTACTTTCTACCTTCTTCCTTTCAAACTATCTGTTCTCAAAGTTGTGAGAGTGGGGTGACCATATAATTTATTGTCCAAACCTGGGTACTATTGAGGATAAAATGGGTGCTAGTAATCATTGCACTGGAACAACGGGTTTCAATTGGTGTCTTGCAGCTAGGCGGTGTGTACTATGCTTAGCAGCAAGGGGCATTTGCTAGGTGGGCTTTGAGATGCCTCTGATACGAGAACTTCCAAGCAGACTTTTCTACCCACAGTCTACACTCAGAGGCTTGTGAGCTTTGCCACCTTAAGTTACTTCCAGGACATGCTGCTCTAGTCAACCCAACCCGCCTCTCCTTCCCATCCCAGCTCCGGACTCCCCTTTTCCAGGAAGCCTTACTAGCTTGCTAATCCCATCCCTGTGCCATCCTTCCCAAATGACCCACTGGGTCATCCATCCCTGGTGGTTTCTCTCTGTTTTTGTGTCTCTGTCCTGGGGGGATGGGAAATCCATAGCACAGGGTCCTCTGCCCCCACCCCTTGAATCTTCAAGCTGTGGTCTGGGCTCTACCCAGAGGGAACCCTGAGAACTGTGGAAATAGATTCTCTTCTCTTTCCTTCCCTTTTAGGCAACTGGCTTGCATTTCCGTCACACAGACAACATCAACTTTTGGCTGTCTGCAGTAGCCCACATCGGTCTGCCTTCGGTAACATTGGGTCTCAGGATTGGGGTTCATCTTTGCTCTTCACCAGTACTCGCACCTCCACCACACACATGCTTTTTCTCCCTGGCACTCTTTAGTGCTCATCTCCATGTGTCTTCTAAATGAACTTAATCTAAGAGTTTAAGTTCCCTGAGGCTGTATGTCTTTGAACCATGTTACTTGGTCTCTGTCTTCACTTCCTTGTGGGTAAGGGAAGTGAAGGGAGGTGAAGGCAACCTGGCCCAGGATGCATTGTTGCCATTGTTCCCATTAGTCAGTGAGGCCCCTATATAACGCAGGAGGTGGGCCTCATGTTGGCCAGCCATCTTTCCACCAGAATTGCGTAGTGTGAAGCAAGGACACACCACATCCCAAGGTGGTAGACTTGGAAGCCTAGGCCAGGACCCCAACCGGACACATGCTGCATGTCCTCTCACTCTTTGACTCTCAGTTTGTTTCTCATCTGTAAAGTGGGGATAGTAATCCCTCCCCTGCCTTCCTTATAAGGTTGTCAGGAAGATCACATGATCTGTGTGAATTCCTTTTGTGAATTATAAAGAACTATACAAATTAAGGCATAAGATTCTGTAGTGTTTTTCTTCACTGTAGAAGGCAATTATAAGACAAGGAAATAACAGTTAAGACAGATGCTTTGGTGAGAGGCAGATCAATAGAGGCCATGTGTTCTCAGTGAGGCTAGAACACTTTTAAGTCTCTAGATTTGGTCTTTTCTTATGTATCTAAGGTAACCAAGAGGTATTGAGGTTAAACCTCGTTACAGTCGCCCGGTGGCATGAGAAATCATGCCTGAGGTTACTCAGTTCTTAGAGGGGCCCCCACTGATCAGAGACCTTTGGCTTGAAGACAGGGGTGGCATGCCCTGACCCTTGGCAGTCCTTGGCAGTGTGTGTTTCATTAGGCCCCTTGTGGAGTCATGGCCAGCTCCCAGCATGCCACCTTTCTGGCGAGAGTCCAAGGTGAGGGGCACAGGCTGGCTGTGTCTGTAGGATGAAAAGGGGGCCTGTTTCTCCTGGAGCATGTGGCCTGCGTCCTGTAGCCTTGATAGCCTTGTCTGGCGTTTGGTTAATCTGGGGCCATGTGTCCGTGGCTGGGTCTTGGCTTAGCATGTGTCCCCAATGCCTTTCTTTTACACTGAGTGTGTGGATGCAGTGCTGACTGTAAAGCGTTGGGGAGATTGACCCAGAAGCCCCAGGTCAGAGAAGAAACCCATTCCTCAGCCCCTCTCTCCATATCTGGTGCTGCTTCCAAGTCTTCAATGGCAGTAATTGGCTGGTTTCCCCTCTAGACCTTCTTGCCAGAGACCACGGACATTTATGACAAGAAGAATATGCCCCGGGTGGTCTACTGCATCCATGCACTCAGGTGAGAGACCGAGACTTTTGTCATCCAAGTTCCTCTAGGTGGATGCAACCAACAGTCAACAGCAACAAACATTGCAGCAGGGAGGATGGAAGATAGACCACAGGGAACACTTCTCAGAGGGACATTTTTGATCTACATAGTTTTGTTTAGACTTATGTGCATGCTGGAGGGCACATTTATGTGTGATCTGTGTGGATGAAGGGAAAGAGCAGGCAGGGAAGAGTGTTCAGCTTGTGACCAGGGTGCAAGGAAGTCAGATTAGGATGCATCTGGAGTGTCACATGCCGTCAGAGTGAATGGAGAAGGCTATTTAGTCCCACTCGCAGCCAGCCATCAGCAACCAGTTGGCTAAAGCATAGAAAGTAATTGACCAGTTCCTATGTCCATCATGTCATCTCTTCCTGACTTCATTTCCCACATCCGTTGAGGACTCTGTGCCTTAGCTTAGTGGGTCTCTGCTTGCTATGCCCTTTCCATCCTCCATCTCCATCCAGTGACCTGCCACTGAAATGTGTCCTTCCCTGTGAAGCCTTCGCAATCCCCCCAGAGCTCCTACAGCATCTTATTTTTCTGCTATGGCATTGCCTTGTGCTGACTTACAATAACCTCTCTCCCTGTGAATGGGGGATGACTTGTGGGCAGGTGCTGTATGGTCTTCATCTCCAAGTCCCCATAGTATCTCCTGCAAACCTATTATAGTCAGCATGTGAAAATGAATAGACCCCAATGCCTTCCATTGTTTCCTAGTCTCTTCCTCTTCCGGCTGGGATTGGCCCCTCAGATACATGATCTATATGGGAAAGTGAAATTCACAGGTAAGCCCAGCTCCTTCCCCAGCCACCACAGTCTGGGCAGGTCTTGGGGGTTCTGGGCCTGATGAAGGGCATCTGTGCTATCATTGCAGCTGAGGAACTCAGCAACATGGCCTCTGAACTAGCGAAATATGGCCTCCAGCTGCCTGCCTTCAGCAAGATCGGGGGCATCCTGGCCAATGAGCTCTCGGTGGATGAGGCTGCAGGTAGAGACCAGGCTCCCCTGCTGGGGTAGCTCAGTGAGTATGAGAGGACTCTGAACCTTATAGCCCCTGCATAAATCCTGGATACTTCTCATCATAGGCAGGGCCAACAGCCTACCTGGCTTGCCTGGCCCCTGTGGATGGAAAAAGGGGATGACGTCAGAGTAGGGTCTGCAGCTGGTTACGCTGTAGCTGGACTGGGGTTTGCTCTGGCATCCTGACCTTGTCTTCATGTCCCCTCCTAGTCCATGCAGCTGTTCTTGCCATCAATGAGGCAGTGGAGCGAGGAGTGGTCAAGGACACCCTGGCTGCCTTGCAGAATCCCAGTGCTCTGCTGGGGAATCTTCGAGAGCCTCTGGCAGCCATCTACCAGGAGCTGCTGGCCCAGGCCAAGATGGAGAAGACTGCCAATGCCAGGAACCGCGTAAGGAGCCTTGGATGGCAGGGGCCGAAAAGCTGGGTGGCCTGGAAAATCTCGAGTGAAACCAGGACTCCTATTTGTCCTGTCTCCGGAATCCAAAGTTGCCTAGAGAAACTAACTTGTCAGTTATTTTTGAGAAACAGGAGAGGAACTCAGGAGAATAATGGGAATTCAAAAGAGAAGATAGGGGAAAATGTTCTTGGGCAGGGCTGAGAGACTGGAATGTAGAACTGGATGAGATTAGACTGGAGATTCCAAAGGGTAGTTCAACTTAACTGTGTCAGTGCCAGGGGATTAGATCCCACGATTTCCCCAGATTCCTTCCAACCAGACTGACCTTTGGCCTTTGGAAGACCCCCAGAAGAAGAAATAGTTATAGACAGGGAGGGAGGGGTAAGAAAGATTGAATTGGTTTTCCCAGGTTCCCCTCTCAATGTAGTTTTTGCAGAATGATGGAGAAAGCCAGGACATCTATGACTGCTACCTAACTCAGGCTGAAATCCAGGGCAACATCAACCATGTCAATGGTAAGAGAGAAAGGCCAGGAGGGGTTTGAAGGGTAAGCCCCCGCCTAGGGAGTTATGGGGTTGGCTTCTCTCAGGCCAGAAGACCCATGACCTCACTTGGGCCAACACTTATTTCAAGGGAAGTTCAAAGTCAAGGCTGTGTGTGCTCTGTTTTATGTCTGTTAACGTCTGGAGAAGTGGTTGCTGTCAAGGGGGCTTCTGTTTGAATGGACATCCATAGAGTGGACAGAGGGAAAGGGGCAGGCTTTTCAGCTCTTGGTCCCGGGGGCAGTTAGTCTGGGGTCCTTCAAGAAGAGAGTTTGGAGAATGGTTGGGGGTAGGAGATCAGGGCAGGAGAGGCTGCTTGAAAGCCCAGGATGGAGCGTGCCTCTACCTTTTTAGGTCAGGATATCCTCAGGGTACGGGGTAGTGAGATGGGAAGGCTGTGAAGATCAAGCTGAAGAATTTGGGCTGGGCCCTAGGAGCCCAGGGGGCAGGGGTGAGGGTAACCCTGGGCAGGCAGGAAGAGGGCTGAACTGGGGATATTAAGGGTGGGCTTTCTCACACTATCCATTATGGAGTCTTGGTCTTTGCAGTCCATGGGGCTCTAGAAGTTGTTGATGATGCCCTGGAAAGACAGAGCCCTGAGGCCTTGCTTGAGGCCCTTCAAGACCCTGTCCTGGCCCTGCAAGGAGTGAGGAGAGACTTTGCAGACTGGTACCTGGAACAGCTGAGCTCAGACAGAGAGCAGAAAGCACAGGTCAGGCTCTGTCTATGACCTGCTACCTCCTCTATCTGACTATAGGATGGGGGAGGGCCTCACCACTGTCAATTCTTTGTATTCAGTAAGTACTGACTATATGTTTAAATGGTTAAATTACCCCAAAGCCTAACGGCCCATGCTGATCAGCTTCTGCCTTCTGAGAATCTCTCATACTGACCGGGGGGGACCCAGGGGCAGTCCAGTAGGCAGTGATATGCTCCCCCATTGCTGAATTGAGGCCTCAAGTTAGCAATCTTATTTTCAATGCTGTTGACTTTCTCCCTGACACTATATTTGTGTTGCCTGTGTTGTTATTTCAGGTGCTTGCTGGGTAAGAAAGAGCCAGAGGTTAGAGATGAGTTCTGAGGGATGGGTGGGCCAGGCTAGTCTGCCTAAAGGGGAGAGGTGGGGTTGAGGGTGGGTGACTGGGTGGACCTGGGGCTCATGCTGGCAGCTCCTGAAGTATGTTCATGGTCCCAGGAGGACTCTCTTCTACTGCATCTCTTCCCTCTTCCAGGAGCTGGGCCTGGTGGAGCTTCTGGAAAAGGAGGAGGTCCAAGCTGGTGTGGCTGCAGCCAACATAAAGGGTGATCAGGAACAAGCCAGTAAGTCATCTCCAGACTGAGACCTGGTCTGGGTGTATCACTGGCTCTTGGGAGAGCATGTAACTCCTTTGCCAGCTTCTGTGTAGAGCAAGGTAGACGGCTGCCCGATTTTCCAGCTCCCCACCTAGTGTGCCCTATTCCTGGCCGCCTGGGGGGATGCTACAGGTAAGTTCATCAAGGCCCTGGAGATAATAACAGTCAGTACTGCACCAGGCTGGACTTCTAGGACAGGCAGTTTCCTTCTAGGCACCTCCCCTGTATTTTGACCGTTTCAACTTGGTTGAGTTCCTTTGGCTTCTGAAATATAGTGATGGCCCAGATGAGAGAGAAACTCATGATCCAGCTCAGTTTCCCTTAAAAACATGATATACAAATATAATTCTTTATTAAAAGAATGTGGGTTAGCGATTGTCTCCCTCCAAGGGGCTCAATCGGGATAGCAGGCGTGAAGAGACATAGAGTGCCGAGGCGCCACGCAGCAGCCTGTGGACAACCACACCTGGCACGAATGCTTGCCTCCGACTGGACTTGCTCAGTCACCCTTCACCTTTGTCTGGCAGGGCTCTCTGTGGCTACCTCATGGAGCCCCCAGGCCGCTCCTGGCTAACTGCCTGCTTATCGCTCAGTTCCTTGCTGTTGCCTGAATAATCGCTCAAGCACAGATCTGATCTTAGCTTCTTTGTTGAACATCTTCAGACCGTCGTGGCTTCTTCCATATTTCTCCTAGACTTTAGTCCCATCTCCTCAGCATGGTAGGTGAGACCTTCCAAATGTCTCCCCCAACCCTTCTCTTCACATCCCACCAGCCCAGTTGAGTCAGATGACCTGTTCTTCCTTGACTGCCCACAGCTTTGCCCACTGCCAGGCCTCTGGTCCTCTGGATTACAGTTCTCCCACGTTTTCACCAGTGGAAAGCAGATGAAAATATCCTGCAGAGCTGCCTCAAATGCCTCCTCCTCTGTGAAATCTTCCTACTCTCTCCCCCTAGAATCCCTCCTCCCCCACGCTGCCAGTGGATTTGCAGGGAGGGGAAGTACCTCTCACATAGCGGTGGCAGCAATGCAATGTAGGTAATTTTGTATCCTTATTTTTCCCCAGTGGATTTTGTGCTCCTTGATGTCAATGCCCATATCTGCTTGGCATTTTATAAGCCCCAGCATTTGAAAACTAAAACTACATAGATACACCAGGGCCCCTTTTTAGCTTACTCTCGCCCTTTGCAGCCCAAATGGCTCCACCTTGGAGCTAGTTCCCTATTCTTCTGCGCTGTCATCAAGATTTGGTCCCTGGAGCCCCTTGACTAACTTCATCTTAGTTGTGCTACATAGCCTCCTGTCAATCTTATGCTCACCACCCTAGGAATTCACCTCTGCTATGACAGCCACCTGCTGAGCTACTCAACTTCTAGGCCTGACAAATTGCTTCTTCCGGAGCCTCTTCTTAAAGCGACCCAACCCCTTTCCCTCCTGAATATTTAGAAACGCATTTTGAACCTAGCAGAGGTTCAAAGCCATTTCCCCTCAGAGATCGCCAGCAGAACCTAGTTAGCCAGGAGAGTGGAAATGGCACTGGATGCCCAGCCTGTACAGCCTCTCCCTCCTCCCCTGCAGTGCTCCAGGCTGTGCAGAGGATCAACAAAGCCATCCGGAGGGGAGTGGCAGCTGACACCGTGAAGGAGCTGATGTGCCCAGAAGCCCAGCTGCCTCCAGTGTACCCCTTTGCATCAGCTGTGTACCAGCAGGAGCTGGCAGTGCTCCAGCGGCAGCAGCAGGGGGTAAGCCCTAGAAATGAGGATCCAGCTCTTGGGTTCCCAAGGAGCTGGAGGAATCAGAGCAGTCAGTCCAGAGCACCCATGAGGGCATCCATAGATTCTGGCAAGAGATTAGGGGTGGGAGGTGGGCTACCATCCTTGCCATCCTGAGTGTATTATAATAGCAAATACCTTTGAGAAAACACTGCTTTAAACACTCATTTAATCCTAAAAGAACCCTATGAGATAAGTATTATTATTTCCATTTTAGAGATGAGGAAACAGATACAGAAGTTAAGTAACTTGCCCAAAACAGCTGTGGCTGGCAGTGCTGGGAGTGCATGCAAAGCTGAATATACTTGAAGCCTATGTTTTTAACCACTCGGCTGTCCCACCTCCCCCTGTCCATACAGCTTCTCTGACGGTGAGGTGATAGGGCCCTCCTGTAGGGACTTCCCAGCCTGTTGGAGGAGTTAGAACACACCCGAGGGCCCAGGCAGAGACACAGGGAGGAGTAGATGATGTAAATGGGAGATGACTTCACACTAGGGAAATGGAAGGGGCAGAGCTCAGGCTAAGTCTGGGAAGCCTTCTTGGAAGAGAGGAGACTCGATAAAGAATCCTGGGCTTCCCTGGTGGCGCAGTGGTTGGGAGTCCGCCTGCCGATGCAGGGGACATGTGTTCGTGCCCTGGTCCGGGAGGATCCCACATGCCGCGGAGCGGCTGAGCCCGTGAGCCATGGCCGCTGGGCCTGTGCGTCCAGAGCCTGTGCTCCGCAACGGGAGAGGCCACAAGAGTGAGAGGCCCGCGTACCGCAAAAAAAAAAAAAAAAAAAAAACAGAATCCTAACATAGCAGGCATCTGTAGACCATCGACTCCAGGCACGACACTCAGGAAGCTCATGGTCTCAATGTATGAGACTATAGTACAAGGAAGCATAAAATAAGTCCTAAGAAGTAAAGCATAGCGACTAATGTGGACTTTAGAGCCAGAATCCTTGAGTTAAATTTCAGCTCTACTGCTTCCTAGCTATGTGACCTTGGGCAAACTATTTACCTCCTCTGCCCCTCAATTCATATATAAAATGGGAACAATAATATATTTATTTCATAGGATTGTTATAAGGATTAAATGAGTTAACATATGTGCTTAGAAGTGAGCCTGGCGTGAAATTTTTAGCCGCCATCATCATCATCATCATCATTATTATTATTATTATTTGCAGCATTCTATTTGTAGAGGACAGGAAGGGTGCTCCAGACAGGGAACAGCACAAGCAGATATTTGAGAAGGATGAGAAGACTGGGCAGGGAAGGGGCCCTTGGGTGTGTAGCACAGCGCTGAGGAGCCCACTTTATCTTGTTCTCAGTGTGCCCAGGGCCTAGTGCAGTTCTTGGTGTGTGGTAGGGACCAGAAAGGAGCAGGTAGAGCTCACTGGTTGAATGTGGGCTCTGGTATCCGGCAGTTAGCTTTAACTTATATTACTTGACTATGGGTTCATCTGTGAAATAGGGATACTTACCTATTACCTCTTTGGCTTGTTATGAAAATTAACTGATAATGTGCACAGAGTACTTATACATTGAGCACATAGTAAGCACTCTCAAGTATTAAGTATGATTAATTATTAGTGAATGGATTAGGCCATAGGTGTTTTGAGACAGAGACTCTGGGATGTGGGAGAGTCTTGGGGGCAGGATGGCAGGCAGACCCCCGAGGCCCTTCACCAGCCCACTAGGGAATCAGCCCTCCCTCTGTTGTAGGAGCTTGGCCAGGAGGAGCTCTTCGTGGCCGTGGAGATGCTCTCAGCCGTGGTCCTGATCAACCGAGCTCTGGAGGCCAGGGATGCCAGCAGCTTCTGGAGCAGTCTGGTGAACCCCGCCACAGGGCTGGCCGAGGTGGAAGGAGAGAATGCTCAACGGTGAGAAAGGTTAAGGTTTAGCTGCATGTTGAGAGAGGGGATGGGTGGGTGATGGAGGGAATGTAGTCAAGAGTCCAAGTTCTTGTGCTCGGAGACTAGCCTTCTGCATGATGCCCTGTTCTCCAGCACAGGCCAACCCTCTGGGTCTATTTGCAGTTCCCTGGCCTGTGTTTCTCCTGGGAGTTGGTGGGTTCACAGTCATTCCCCTTTCCTCCATTTATTTAATCTTTTATCACAAAGGTTTGAGTACCCACTCATGTGCCAGATACTTTTTATTTTTCAATTATTTATTTAGTTGCACCGGGTCTTAGTTGTGGCTCGCAGGCTCCTTAGTTGTGGCACATATGCTCCTTAGTTGCGGCCAGCAGGCTCCTTAGTTGTGGCATGCCAACTCTTAGTTGCAGCATGCATATGGGATCTAGTTCCCTGACCAGGGATTGAACCCAGTCCCCCTGCATTGGGAGCTCGGAGTCTTAACCACTGCTCCACCAGGTAAGTCCTGCCAGGTACTATTCTAGGTGCTGGGAAACAACAGTGAACAAAACACAGTTCCCTGCTCTCTAACTTATGTGCTAGTAGAGGGAGACAGACAAAAAACAAACATGTCAGATGATTAGAAGAGCTATGGTGATTAAAAATACAGGGCAAAGCAGATAAAGGGTGGGGACATGGTAAGGGCAGTTTGTCTCTGCTACATAGTATGGTTATGGAAGCCTTCTTTGGTAGGGGGGTCATTTGGAGTGAGACCTAAAAGGCATAAGTGATGGCCATGAGCTATCTGGGGCACAGACCCTGAAAAAGAAGTGTCTTTGATGTGTTCAAAGAACACCAGGAAGCCACGAGGCGGAGTGGAGGGAGGGAGGGAAAATAATGGGAGAAGAAGTTGCAGAGGCTGGACCATGTAGGCCTCTGGCTTTTACTCTGAGTGAGGAAGGAAGCCACGGTGGGGGGGTTTAAGCGAGGAGGGAGATTATCTGACCTACTTTTAACAGGATCGCTTTGGCTGCTGTGCCGGGAATCGACTACCGGTTTAGAAGGGAAGAAGCAGGGAAACCTGTTAAATGTCTGTTGGAGTAACCTGGGCGAGAGTTGATGGAGGCTTGGCCTAGTGTGGTAGCAGTGGAGGTGGTGAAAAGGAGCCAGATTTGGGGTATATTCTGATAGCTGAACTGACAGGATTTGGTTATGTGGTGGATATGGGGTGTGAGAGAGACTGGAGACGGGTATGACTCCCAAGATTTTTGGCCTGAGAAGTTGGAGTAAACAATTACCAAGATGGGAAAGACTGTGGGAAACGCAGGTTGAATGGGGGGGATCGGGAGTTCAGATGTTTGCTGCTGGGCTTGCGGTGAATTTTGGCGTTCACGTGGAGATGCCGAGCAGGCAGCTGGCATTTATGAATGGGCTATTGGTGTACTTTTTGGAGTCATTAGAATATGGTGTTTCGAGCCATGAGATTAGGTGAGATCACTTAGGGTGTGAGCACGGAGAGAGGAGAGGCCTGAAGACTGAGTCTTGGGATGCTCCAACATTTAGAAGTGAGGGAGGAACCAGCAGAGGAGACTTAGAAGGACAAGCTGTAAGGCGAGACGAGAACCAGGAGAATGTGACGTCCTGGAGGTCAAGTGAGGAAAGTAGTCCAGAAGTTTCCCCTGACCTCTGGCTCATGGTGCACATACTACCCCCCTCATTCTCACTCACCTGGCTACCAGGTACTTTGATACTCTGGTGAAGCTGCAACAGGTGCATGGAATGGATGGGACCTTCCTGAGCTGGAATGATCTTCAGGCCACTGTGAGTCAGGTCAACGCCCAGGTCCAGGAAGAGACCAATCGTGAGTGGAGTCCAGGACTGGGGGAAGATGGCCCAATGCGGACAGCCCCATCCCTTAGCCATAAGTCTGGGCCCTCTGCCCACCTATATCTCTCTTTCCCAGAGGTCCTTGCAGTCAGCCTCATCAATGAGGCTCTGGAACAGAACAACCCTGAAAAGACCCTCTCCTCCCTTCTGCTTCCTGCGGCTGGCCTGGACGATGTCAGCCTTCCTATCGCCCCGCGGTACCATCTCCTCCTCGTGGCGGCCAAAAAGCAGAAGGCCCAGGTGAGGCTTGGGCTGGCTGGGTTGGTCACCAGAGCAGGAAGAATATCCCCTATGGGTAGAGCTGTGCCCAGTATGCACCCTGGGAAAGCCAGTCTGATGGACACTGTCCCTTCTGGGGATGCGAGGCAGCGGGGGTTCTGATCTGACCATGGGGAAGAAGGGCAGAGTTCTGGTCGCCAGCACAGAGCGAATGGTGGGGGCCTTGTGCGTGGGAAGAGCACAGGTCTGGGAGCCAGAAAACCCAGACTGGATTCCCTGCTCTGACACTCAGTGACCATGTGACTTATAGCAATTCCCTAACATCCCTGAGCTCTCCTTATACACCTGTAAAATACCACATGCCCTGGTCCTACCTACCTACTGGAATGAGGGTAAAAACCAAGTGAGTTGAAGAATGTGGCAGGGTTTAAAACCTGTAACATCCAGAGCAGGCGGCAGCGTAGAGAGTGGCTGAGGACAAGGACTCCTGCATCCTTGTCCGGGTTGCATCCAACTCCAGGTTGCATCCTGGCACCTGACCCTGCACGTGTTACTTACCCTCTCTGGGCCTCAGTTCCCTCACCTACAAGCTTGTGATAATAGTGAACTTGTCTCAGAGTTATAGGGTTTAAGTGAGGTAATATGACAGGAGTACTAGCTAAGGTTGATGGAGTTCTAACTCTGTTCCCGAGCATTGTCTTATGTGCTTTGCAAGTTTCAGTTCATAAGAAAGTGCTTTAGAACACTGCCTGGAACACAGTGCTCAATAAAATGTTAGTTTAGAACGTTCACTCTATTAATGAGGAGAGCTGGGAGGGAGTAGAGTCTGGGGTTGGGGTTGGCCAAAGCAAGGGAGGGAGCAAGCCTTACAGCGTGGCAGGCACAGGCTCACTTGACCCGTGGTCACATGCAATCTTCCCACTGCCTTGTGCGGCAGAGGACCGTGGAGAGGAATGGGAAGGAGAGGGTGGAGGTCAGGGTCAGATGGGCCCAAGAAGCTGTGAGTTGAGGCGTAGGGGAATGGGGAGGAGGGGCAGGTAAGTGTGGCCTCCGGCGTGGGCTCTCCCTGGACATGGCTCAGGCACGAGGGCAGGGAGGTGAGCTGTTGAGAGGATGGCGGATGCTGAGGGTTTAAGAGGGTTCTGGGGGTGCTGTGGCCAATCTGAGCTGATGCTTGGCCTGAAAGCAGGGTAGGAAAGAACCTTGTGAACCTGGCAGCAGTCCAAGGGAGCCATAAGGCCATGCCCACGCAGGGTAGCAGAGGGGAGTGGAGACTGCTCCCCTGGGGCTCCCAAAGTGGGCCTGCGGTTTGGCTGCCCTGGGCAGCCGGGCTTGGGGAGACCAGCCTGGGCTCTCATCTTGTCCCATCTCTCTCAATTTGCCAGGTGACAGGGGATCCTGGAGCTGCGCTATGGCTGGAAGAGATCCGCCAGGAAGTGGTTAGAGCCAACCAGGACACGAACACAGCTCAGAGGAGTAAATGGGCGGCAGTGGGGGCAGGAGTGGGGGGAGAGGGGTTGGGGGAGGCGAGGAGACGTGGGCTCAGCGGGAGCCTCCCCAGTCACCTCCTTCTCCATTTCAACCTCTTTGGGGAGGCAGGCCAGAATGAGAACAGGGCTGCTGTTTCGACCGTAGGATGGATTTCCTAGCAGTCAGCTGGGCAGGAAATCCTCAGGAGTCGAGAGCCCATAGTCCACCCACTGCCTCCTTCTGTGCCTTCCTGTGTACACTTTCCTCCTACCATGTGAGCATGTGAAACCACATGGGGGTCAAAAACCCATCCCGTTTTCTACTGGTAGCTTGAGTCTGGGTTCCAACAATCATCTCTGGTTAGAGAATGTTTAGCCTTGAAGTTGGCGAAGAGGGGTTGGCTTTGAGGAAAACTAGGCAAGGTCAGTACAAATAGACACTGGTGTTATTTCTGGTGTGGGGTGCTGATGGTGTTAGTTTTCAGTGTCTGGAGTCCATCTGTCTGTCTGTGAGTGACTGGAAGGCAGGGGCTGCATCAACTCCCCCCACTTCTTGGACTTTATTCTCCTCCTAAAAGACTGTCTTGAGGCTTTCTGACCATATCCTGCCCTGGAGCTTCTGTACAAGCTGACTTTCCTTTTACCAAGCCCAGCCCAGCCCTCCACAGCCTTCCTCCAGGAAGCCTTCCTTGATTGCTAGCTTTTCCTCCAAGCACAGCTGCATGCTGCTTCTTTTCATCTGTGTCCATCCTGGGATGTCCTTGTCCCTTCCATCAGGCAGAGTGGTTTTGTGTCCTTCTTCTCTGGATCCCTTCCCAACAGACAGGACAGGGCCTCTGGGAGGGGCTCAGAAAGATTGACCACTTCCTCCCAATGCCCCTATTAGTGGCTCTTGGTGTGGCCGCCATCAATCAGGCCATCAAGGAGGGCAAGGCAGCCCAGACAGAACGGGTGTTAAGGAACCCCTCCGTGGGCCTCCGAGGGGTGGTTCCTGACTGTGCTGACGGCTACCAGCAAGTCCTGGAAGATGCCATGGCAAAGAAGCGGCGCCCAGGTAGTGGCCTTACCATGTCCCTCCCTTCTCTGCATGCCTCAGCCACCTCTAGCCTCCTCTGAGCCTTCTCTGCTTACTTGGTTTCTGCTTAGGGGATACAGCGCTCTGGGTTCAACATGACATGAAGGATGGTACCGCTTACTACTTCCATCTGCAGACCTTCCAGGGGACCTGGGAGCGACCCCCCGGCTGCCGCCTCAACACCTCCCACCTGACTCGGGAGGAGATCCAGGTTGGCGGGCCCCTGCAAAGGAGGGGGCTCATGGATGGGAAGTTTCCTGCGGGAGGGGCTCCCAACCACCAGGACACCAAAGGCTCTCTCTCCTACTTCCGCAGTTGGCCGTCACCAAGATCACCGCTGCCCACGACCGCCAACAGCTCTGGAAGGCCAATGTGGGCTTCATTATCCGGCTCCAGGCCCGCCTCCGCGGCTTCCTGGTTCGGCAGAAGTTTGCTGAACGTTCCCACTTTCTGAGGAGCTGGCTCCCAGCAATCATCAAAATCCAGGTAGCAGGCTCTGGCCATCTGAGGCTTCAGGGCCTGGACATACCTGAGCTTCAGGGTTTTCTCCCTACTTACTTCTTGCTGAGTGGAGTTGGGATGATCTTTTGGCCTCTGAACAGTAGTGATTAAGAGCGTGGATTCTGGAGCCCAGACTACTTGGGTTTGAATCCCTGTTCCACCAGGTTAGCTGCATGGCCTCAACAAGTTATTTACTCTCTCCCAGTTTCCTCATCTGAAAACGAGGAATCTGGAAATTGTAACACCCACCTTATAGGGTTGTTCTGAGGTAATATCTAAAGTACATCTAAACAGTACCTGGCAGATAGGCAAGAACATGGTATAAATGCTAGTTACTGTCATCATCATCACCCTCCAGAGGGTATGAGAGCTGCTTTTGAGCTTCTCCAGGGGGAGAGTAGAAGATCTAGTGAGACATCAGGGTATAGACACCAGGAGGACTTCCTGCCTAGAAAAGGAGTAGTGAAGAGGTGGTGGTGGTCAAACAGAAAAGGAGTGGAATCCCTTATGGAAAGAACTCTACCTTTTCTCTCCAGCCAGCCTTTCCATTTTTATTCTCCCAACCTGTGGATGGTCCAGTGTGGCCTCTGAGACCAACCCCCAAGTAACTGGGGCACGAGGCCAACTGGGAAGATAGGCCTCGGGCCCAGGCACTTTACAACCCAGGAACAGTGGGAGCTGAGCAAACAGAGACCTCCTCAGGCAGATGTGACCTGGAGGGCCTCGTGGCAATGTTGGCAGTGTAAGAGAGACTTTATTTAATGAACACCTCCAAATGCCCAGTATCTGCGAAGGATGCCACTTGGCACTGGGCAAGGGCGAGAGATGGGTGTGAGAGACACAGGTGAGTGATCACATCTCTCCCATCGCAGGAACTGGAATACAGTGGATGTGAGATATTGTGATAGTAGGGACGCAGAGATAATACCAGAGAACCCCAAGGGAGACAGAAGCACAGACTGAGACTGGCCAGTGGCCCTTGATTATGATCTGGGACATGTGGTGGTCACTGAGAACTCAGGCTTTGGAGTCAGAGGCTACAGTTTGCCTCTTGGTCCTACTACGTCTGGGCACCTTACTTAAGCCTCTTCAGCACTCAGTTTCCTCATCCATAACGGTGGTACTCGCCTCATGTTGATTGTGAGGGTAAAGTAGGAAAATTACATGTAGCACTTAGTGCAGTACATCCTCTATTGGTGGGAGCCATTACGAGATGTACATTTCGGGGCGTTGGTCCCAGAATTCAAAACAGAACCTTAATAATCAGCATTTAGTGGTCTAAATCATAGGAATTCCTCCCTCCTGAGCACAGCCTGGCATCTCACAGCAACTCTAAGGAGCAGAAGAGCCACACCAGCAGTGGGAGAGGGCACAACGTCCGAAGGCGAGTTTGCTACTGAGCCCGGATGTGTGCCAGCTCTGGTCTGGGTCCTGGGAGACAGAGAAAGGGAGAGGGGGCCCAGAGCCCCAGGCTACCTGCTCTCCAGCTAGCAGGTGTGAGACTCAGAAACGAAGCAGCTTGGGTGTGCTGAGGCTGTAATCTCTCCTGAGAGGTCTGACCCTGGCCAGGACCCCAGTCAGGGTCCTGAATTCTGACCAATCCAGGCTTGGAGGCCTTCTCTTTAAGGAGCAGCCAGGTGGGGGTGGGTAGGTGGTAAGAGCAGAGAGGAGACCCCTCTGCCTTTCCCCACAGCAACTGACAATATGTCAGGCAGTACCTGGAGTAGGAGGGGAAAGAGTGCTGAGGAAACGCACAGACTTGGGGCTTCCTGGCCTCTAGGCTCCAAGATGGACAGCTGGTATCATGGGGCCAAGCTGTCTCTTTTATATCCTTTCCCAACAGAAGGACAGTGTAAGTCTTAGGGGAAAGCCTGGCCAAGAGAGCTGGCTTTAGAAGGGGCTGGGAGGGCCAGTTGTCTGCAAGGGGTTGCTCTTAACGCACCAAGCCATGGCAGTGTCAGCAGCAGAGAGTTCTCCAGGGCCTGAGCTCTCAGGAGATGTTTAATGTGTTCCCTAAAAGACAGGATTTCAGTGGGTGGAGACAGGGCTGGGGTGAGGGTGGGCACAGACAAAGCTTCAGGGGCAGAAGATCATAAGGCATGTTTAGAAGAAAGTGAAATGTCTGAGGTGGTTAAAATCCTTAAGGAAGTAGGGATCAGTAGACAGATAGGAGTGTGGGGTCAGATGGTTGAGAACTTCTGGAAATTTGGGGGCTGGAAGAAACATGGTCTAAGTGGTACTTGAGGAAAATTAATCTCACACAAGCTTGGGGTGAAAGGGAAGAGGCTCCTAGGAAGGAGACCAAAACAGAAGGGAGCCATGAGATTTGTGTCTTAGGGACCAAAGGGGATGTGATTTATGGAGGAGATGGTCATATAGACCCTTTGCAGCAGACTAGCAGTGGGGAGGGGCATCAGCCTGACAGCTGAATTACTGGGGGCCTTAGAGGGAAGATTTGCTGAGAGCTGGAATTCAGAGCTGAATGGTAGAGTTGTAAAGAGAAGGGTGAGTTATGAGAGCATGAATGACCTGCTGCCCAGATGGCCATTGGCAGAGATGGTGGGCACACAGCTCTGTGCCTGCATACACTTTCCACCTGTGCCACCATGTGCCTCTCCAGACCATGGAGTGTGTGACAGAGTGTGGGTAGTCTTTATGTGGGTGGATGAGTATGTTGGGGGGGTTATGGTACATGCTGTGGTGAAGTTGGTGAGTAGATGTATGCTTTATTAATATCTTTTACGCTTGTATCTTAACAGTTCTTTCTATGAGGAGGTGTTGCTTAGCATGAGTGTGTATGTTTGATTGCATGGTGCAAGCGTGAGTGGGGGGTGGGGGGGACCAGGGAGTGTGGCAGAGGGTATGATTGGCTACATGCAGACATTTGGTCTTCCCCATGAAGTTGGAAGTTCTTTGAGAACAGGGCCAGTTTCCCCTTCCTTCCCCCTCTACTTTCCTGCCTCCCCCCCCACCCCCTGCCCCTTCCCTGGAGATCCCAGGATGAGGCTTTTCCCACAGGCTTCTCAGGCCAACAGGGACCAGCTGTGGTTACCGCTTTTTCCCTTCTGATCTCAGGCTCATTGGCGGGGTTACAGACAGCGGAAGATTTACCTGGAACGGTTGCAGTATTTAAAAGCAAACACGAATGCTATAATCAAGGTAGCTATCATGATTTGGGTGGGTTCCTGTCTTTCTTGAAGGACTCTCTGAGAACAGTTTTTAGTCCCCTCACCTATGACCTCTAGAGATGGCTGGATTGGCCTGGAGAGTGGCCCCTGACCCTGGAGCTCTGAGGCAGTGTGTCTCTGCCCCCAGATCCAGGCTTGGGCCCGGATGTGGGCAGCTCGGAGGCGATACCGGAGGCGTCTGGGCTACTTCCAGAAGAATGTGAGTGTCATCCCACTCCCCCGTCCCCATATCCAACCTTTATCCATGAGACCAGAGCACAGGCAGCCGGCAACCCTTTTCCCATCTGTGTTCCTGGCAGGTTAACTCCATCGTGAAGATCCAGGCATTTTTCCGAGCCAGGAAAGCCCGGGATGACTACAGGATGTTAGGTAAACTGCCTGGGTTCCCTCCTCTGTCTGTGCAAGTGTCTGTCTTTGCGAGTTTCCTGGCTTTCAGCAGTTAGCAAGGTAGAAAGTCACACGACCCCACAGCTCACAAACTGGGACCTTAGAAAAGTTGTCTGGCCTTCTTAAGCCTTTTTCTCTCACTAACAGCTGATGTTCCCAACCTTGAGCATGCCTCAGGACCCAGGGTGGGTGGAGGAATGAGGAGATGTGCTCCTGCCTTTGCAGATACCCTGGTTTGATGGGAGGGATAGAAAGGGAGGTCCAGATATCCCTCCTGGGGCCACATAGCGGGTAAGGGGAAGGTACAAGTTGTCTGTGCAGGAATGTGGAACAGAGGTGGTAACAAACGCCCCCTGCCCCACCCCAGTAAGAGATAGCCTCACCACAGGAAAAGCCCCTCTAACAAGGTTCTGTCTGTACCTCTGTACCAGTCTTAGATTATCTTCCTGTTGCTACCACACAAGCAAAAAAAAGAAAGAAAGAAAAGGACCTTTCTCTTCTCCCTAGAGTTCCAGCCTTCCCCAACTTTGCCCTCTTCCCTGACCCATGATTCCTCCACTTCCCGCCCTCTGTGGCCCAACACACAGGAAGCCAGGCGAGGTACCTGGGGTCCTCTCTGCAGTGCTAGGAAACTTGAGGAGGAGCTCTTGAGGGAGCTCCATCTTCGTGCCCCATGGTTCCCAGTAGTTGGGCATACATCTAAAGCCTTAAAGAGGTCCTTCTAGGCTGCTCTTGGCTCCTGTTCTTAAAGCCCAGAAACCCAGCCTTGGAGGTCCCCCTCCTTTCGGTGAAGTGGACTAGTGGTCTATCTCCAGGTTTGCCTCCAGCCCGTGGGTTTCCGAAGAGGTAGGCCCCTTTTCTTCCTGGGCCTGAGGCCACACCTGTGGGCTTCAAGGTTGAGTACACTGTTCAGGAATCATCTCCCTTACCTCCTTAGTCCATCTTCCCACCCTGTCCTGCCGGCAGGGGTACCATCTGCCCCTATCTAGCCACAGACACTCGGTCCATCTGCTTCCGGGCAGCTAGCTGCTTTTCCCTCCTTACCTCTCCCCAGCCTGGCCCTTTCTGTTTTTTCTCTTGCTGTTGCATTAATACCACTACCCTGACCATCCTTGATCTCTTTTTCTTCTCTTTAGTTTATAGTTTTTCTGGAAGAACTTGTTTTTCCCAGGTCTGTCTCCCAATTTCATTAGCCCCAGCTCCACTCAGGGCACTGCCACTTACTAGCCGTGTGGCCCTAGGCAAGTTACTAAACTTCTTTATTGCCTCCATTTTCTCCTTTGTAAAATGGAGATAATGATCAGGTATGGTTGTTGTGAGGATTAAGTGAGTTAAGGTGCTATATCTCGTTGAATCCAAGATGCCATCAGCTGTCTTCCATTGGTTTATCCATTCTTCACTCCTCAAAGATCTGTCTTCCACACAGTAGCCAGCGTGATAAATTAAACCTCGTGATCTTGTCACTCTCCTTCTTGAAACCTGTCAGGGACACCCCATTGCCCTGGGGATAAAGTCCAGTCTCCTAAACACAGCTTCCAAAACTCTCTGATCCAACCTCTCCCTGCACCTCTGACCTCACTGACCTCCAGCCCTGTCCCTCAGCACCTGCACCCTCCACACTGTGTTACAGGCATTATGGACTTCTAGCACTTCCTAAAACAGCCAAGTGCACTCCCTCTCACCTCCTTTTCACAGACATCAGGTTGGGTCTCACCTCCTCCCGGAAGCCTTTCTTCACTCCGCAGGTAGCCTTTGGTGGCCCGCTTTCACTTTCCCAAAGGTCCCCATGCTTGCCCCTCTCAGAGCACTAACCACACTGTAGTGAATTGTGGTTTATTTGTCTGCTTCCCTTACTGGACTGCCTTTAAGGACCAGGCCTGGTTTTGTTTATCCTCCAAATCTGACTCCTTCATTTCTTACTAGCTGTGTAACCTAGGGCAAGTTACTTACCCTTTCTGTGCCGGAGTGATTTCCTCAGTAAGTTACAGTGTGCTGACCTCACAGGGTTGTTTTAAGTATGTTAAAGCACTTAGAACAGTTTCTGTTCCATAGTGAACATTATATGTCTTAGTTGATATTTTGTTGTTATTCCCTGTAGCTTAGCTCACAGGCTTCTCTTTGCTCAAATATTCCAAAAGAGATTCAAGGAGAATCCATCTAACTCTGACCTCCCTATATTATAAAACCCATTGAACATTCCTTCTATCTGTGCTCCCCTGACGCAGACACTCCTGACAGAGGAGGGTTGTGTGAGGGTCAGGCAGGGCTGAGTGGAGGCTGATAGGTGGAAGTGAACTTGGAATGAAGGATGAGTAAGTTGGCCCAGCAGGAGTGGGGAGTGAATCAGAATAGGGGAGCCTAAACGGATCATCAGAGGATGCTAGGGCTCTGACTTTGGTGTGGGAGGTCACCGAGATAGGCCCAGGTTGGGCGTGAATCCAGGCAGGGGAAGGACAGCTCTTGTGTCATCCCTAGTTATAAGATAAGGAGCTCGGGGACAGGACTGGCTGGGAGGCTGCCCACTGCCCTCCAACTGCAGGCAGAACTAATTAGAAGAGGGCTGGGGTTGGGGACCTGCTAGCCTCAAGCAGAATGGACACTGAGGGAGGGGTTACTGGGGAAGGGGGCTGGAGAGGAAGCCTCTAGTGAAGGCATGTCTAATCCTGGCGCCTCTGCCCCTCCTGCCAGTCCACGTGCCCCATCCCCCTCTCAGCGTGGTATGCAGATTCGCCCATCTCTTGAATCAAAGCCACCAGGACTTCCTGGCTGAGGCAGAGCTGCTGAAGCTCCAGGAAGAGGTGGTCAGGAAGATCCGGTCCAATCAGCAGCTGGAGCAGGACCTCAATCTCATGGACATCAAGATTGGCCTGCTGGTGAAGAATCGGATCACCCTGCAGGTGAGGGGCCCACTGGCCCACCCTTCTCCCAAATCTAGCTGCCTCTGGAGAGGTGATGCTGGCCATTCTCTGGTTGCTGGTCAAATATTTTTTTTTTTTTTTTTTTCCAAATATTTTTTAAATGTCTGGATTTTATCATGTGGCTCAATGCAGTGGTCCTCTGCCCTTCTAGTAATTTGTTGGGGCACATGGTATAGCAGGAAGAACACCGGACATAAAATTGGAATGGCTGGCTCTGCTGATTCCTAGCGATGGGACTGCGGGCTGGTCTTTTAACCTCTAGGTCTGTTTCCTCATTAGTAAAGTGGGAATAATGAGAGTGCCTACCTCACCAGGCCAAATGTAAAAATAGATATGAAAGCTCCTTAAACTGTAAATTACCATACAAATATGCAGTGACGGGGTGGAAGTGATATAGTGATATCTCCACCTCAAATCTGTACAACAGTCTAATAAGAAATAATAGCAGAAACGAATAGACATGGTGCCTCAGTCTGGTAACCCACTTCTCTCTGGGGACTCACCCTGTGACAGCAGAGGTGCCAGATGGAGTCTCGGGGCAGTAGGAGGCCCTTTCTCACCCTAGAACTGTTTATCTCCCTTGGCTCATTCCTTGAATACCTTGAACAGCAGAAAGCCCTGGCTCTTCGAGGCACTGATTCTAGACCATATGTTCTGTGCTCTGTGCTGGCCTGGGTCGGTGGTATCACCCGCTCCCCCGTCCCTGCAGGAAGTGGTCTCCCACTGCAAGAAGCTGACCAAGAAGAATAAGGAACAGCTGTCAGATATGATGGTTCTGGACAAGCAGAAGGGATTAAAGTCGCTGAGCAAAGAGAAACGGCAGAAACTAGAAGCTTACCAACACCTCTTCTACCTGCTCCAGGTGAGCAGAGGACTTTGGAAGGAGATATCTCCACTATCTCCTGAGGGTCTGGGACCTTGAGGCCTTCATGTCTGTGCCTTTACCTGCAAGTAAGGTGTTCTTTCCCACAGTCCTAATGCCTTGTACCCAGGGAAGGAAACTACCTCTGTTCATTTGTCTGGAATGTTCCCAGTACCCCCCAGAAAGTGTGACAGTGTTCTCTATTCCAAGTTCCAATCAGCAAAACCTTTCTTTATCTGATCACTAGTCCTCAAGGTGCGTTATCAGCTATTCTTATCTCCCCCATTGCGTACAGACTCAACCCATCTACCTGGCCAAGCTGATCTTTCAGATGCCGCAGAACAAAACCACCAAGTTCATGGAATCAGTGATTTTCAGTCTATACAACTATGCCTCCAACCGCCGAGAGGCCTATCTCCTGCTCCAGCTGTTCAAGACAGCGCTCCAGGAGGAAATCAAGTAGGTTTTCCAGATGCAAAGGAATGGGAAGAGAATGGGTGAAGAGATGCCACTATTAGCTCCTTCACAAGGTGACAATTTATTGAGGTTTGAAGGTAGAAATGGAATCAGAAGACCTCTTTTCTCTGTCTCCTATGGAGACAAGCCATCTCCTGGGACAGCATGCAGGGAGGACATGCGCTGACATGTTAGCACAAAGGCCGAGACAGAGATAACAAGACATTCCTTAACAGGAGGGATAACAGAGCAGGCTTTAAAGAGCCAAAAATCTCAAAAGGAAAAGCAGCTATTTTACACAGAGGCAGGAGACCAGCTTCAATTGCCTCTTGACCCATAGGTCGAAGGTGGAGCAGCCCCAGGACATGGTGACAGGCAACCCAACGGTGGTGAGGCTGGTGGTGAGATTCTATCGTAACGGGCGGGGGCAAAGTGCCCTGCGGGAGATCCTGGGAAAGGTGATCCAGGATGTGCTGGAGGACAAGACGCTCAGCATCCACACAGACCCTGTCCACCTCTACAAGAGCTGGATCAACCAGACCGAGGCCCAGACAGGGCAGCGCAGGTGAGCCGACGGGCAGAAGGAGAGCTCTCTGATCAGCTCAGTCTTGGGCCTCACTGGGGAAGTTTGAGCGTGCTTTGAAGGTGGCATATAAATGAGCATGCTGATTTATGCAAATATGACACCAGCCCTATAGGATGAAATATGGTAGCCTTTAGACCCCCTCTGGTAATTAACATGGAACTGCTGTAAATGACACCAGACCTGGTGTGCTTAACATAGAATGAGCACAGATGAATGTGCAAATGTGTTTAATTGCCATGTCAGTGCTTGCAAATGATAGGTCAGATTTACTGGGAGTTGGGATATGGACTCCTTATTGATAGGGGTATAGTTGAATATTCAAATTTATAGATGAATAGGCAAATGAGATGGGGGAGAAATAAGTTGGCCTTATAGATTGGAGGCATTAACTCAGGTGCATAGGTACTAGGGAAATGGAGCCGCTAAGGAGAGTAGGCAGTGCTGGTGGCTTCTCTGGGTGGCACGCGGGCGTATAGTTTGGGGGTGGCCCAGCCTTCCCCACCACCGCAACTACCAAAGATATGCAGGGTGGCCCTCTGGTTCCCCTTAGGATCTTTCCACAGACTCCAGGTCCTCCATTTCCTCCTACACTCTTCCACCTCCCCCTGGGTGCTCCATCTCTTTCTTCTTCCACCCACATCAGTCTAGTCCTCTCCGAGTCCTTTCTCTTATTCTGGCCTAATCCCCTTAAGCATATGCTGGGCTGCCCTCAGCGTGTATGTATGAGATCTTGTTGTTAGATGAATTTAGGGGGTAGAGCCTTAGGGAGGGGAGGCCATGGGAGGGGCTTCTGGCTGATAACTTGTCTCTCTCTGCCCATAGCCACCTCCCCTATGACATCACCCCAGAGCAGGCCTTGAGCCACCCCGAGGTCCAGAGACGACTGGACATCTCCCTCCGCAACCTCCTTGCCATGACCGATAAGTTCCTTGCAGCCATCATCTCATCTGCGGACCAAATTCCGTATGTGCAACAGCCGCACACCAGCCTAGGCACAGGATCTCAAGAGGGCCAGGCCATGATGGGGAGAGCAGAGCAATACTGAAGGATGGAAGCAGGAAGGGAAACTGGTCTCGAGGTGCTCAAGGGCTTCAGGAGATGGGTGGAGAATGCCCAAAGCCCCGGCTAGAGACTTGCGCTGGAATACAGCACGCAGGTCTGTGTGGGCAGTCAGGACATCACTGGACCAGAGAAGGGAACCTCAAGTGATTATGGGGACATATTATTGTCTGAGTGTAAGTGGTGGACAATATAAAACTCTTCAGTCCACAAAGTCAAAAATAAGAAAACTTCAAACCAGTATACACTTGATAAAGGTCCTTTCCTTTCTTAAAATTTAGTCAATAATTATTGTTTGGAAAACAGATGATTGAAAACGGTGAGAAGGTGGGCCTCATCTAGATCATCACTCAGCCAGCCAGCCTTTCTGGTGCTCAGTAGTGCACGGGGCAAGGTGGGGATGCTGCAGAGGGGAGCCCACAGAGTTCAGTACCCTGCTTTCCAAACCTGGAGGACTGGATTAAGGATTTAAAATTAGGATTCAGAAAAGGTTGTCCTAGGACTAATAAAGGAAGGTACACAGTGAGCTGTAAACTTCTGTCCCTGACACCCTAGGAGGTGGAAATCGCTTTTAAAGGTATTTAATTAAATTTGTAGGTGGCACACCCATAGTAGGAATAATAATTAAGTCTAGCATGTTCGAATAGCACTACCGTTACTTTCACAGATGTAGTTTCACTTGATCCTCATAAAAACCCCATGAGGGCAAGATAGAGAGGGCAAGAATGAACATTCCCATTTTCCAGATGAGGGAACAAACTTATAAGTGGAGCACAACAGCCTAAGCTGACATCTCTGGTTAGTGGTGGAATCAGGACTGGATGCTTCTACTCCAGTTCATTGTGCTCCTCGGCCCCTGCCTCTAGCCCTGACCAGGCCCTTCACAGATGCTCTGTGATAGCAGCCTCAGAGCCTCCCAGGCTGTCCTGGGATGGGATTCTGGCTGTGGGTGTCAGACACCTAAGGTACAGGCTAAAGGTCCCTCTGTGGGGAGTGCGGGATGAATATTGGGATCTGGGGTGTTTCCCAGGGGAGACTAAGGGGGACCAAAGAAGAGGCTCTCAGGCCAGGTTGGAGGCTGCGTGAGAGCTTAGTGGCTGACTGGGCCCTGGTCCTTGGTGCTGACATAATGGCAGGAGGGAGGGACAAGGCCCAGAGATGTTTGGAGGAAGGCAGCAGGGAGCTGGCTGTGGATAGGGGAGGGCCAGTGCTTGAGCTCAGCTCTTGGGTGGCTGAGCCCGGGGAAGGAGAAGCAGGCACTCAGGCCCACACTCTGGGGTGGGTGGGTAGGGCCATAGCGCACCTATTGCCTTGCCCCCAGGTATGGGATGCGATATGTGGCCAAGGTTCTGAAGACAACTCTGGCAGAGAAGTTCCCCGACGCCACAGAGAATGAGGTCTATAAGGCAAGTGTTGTCTCCCATCCCCCACCTCTTGCGCTCTCCTTTGCCCCGATGGTGCCTGTGAACCACCAGACTGACACAAAAGGACAGAAAACCCTATGCTGTAAAAATCCAAGAAGGAAAATATTCTCCACCCTGTCAGTCGAGCCTGGCTCACCAGCAGGGCTCAGGTAGCAGAAGGAAAGACACCCAGGACATGAGTTAACAGTGGCCAACCCTGGACTTGTCAGATCTGGGTTCCGGTCCCAGCTATTGCTCAAGTGACCTTGAGCAAGTTCCCGGCCTGCTCTGGGTCTGTTTACTCTTCTGTACCATAACGGGGTTGACGCAGGTGGTCCTTCCAGCCAGGTGAGCTGGGAGAGCGGGGCTGGGGCCGTGGAGGCGGACCCCAGGTGCTTCTACGATCCTGTGCCCGCAGGTCGTAGGGAACCTCCTGTACTACCGCTTCCTGAACCCGGCTGTAGTGGCCCCCGACGCCTTCGACATTGTGGCCATGGCAGCAGGCGGCGCCCTGGCCACCCCCCAGCGCCACGCCCTGGGGGCTGTGGCTCAACTCCTGCAGCATGCTGCCGCTGGCAAGGCCTTCTCCAGGGAGAACCAGCACCTGCGGGTCTTGAACGACTATCTGGAGGAGACACACCTCAAGTTCAGGTCTTGGGTCCTGGCATCCTATTCCTCCTGTCCCCTCCTCCTTTTCCCATCTTCTTTCACGTACCACTTCCCCTCTCAACTCCATGAGGAGGAGAGGCATAGAGGTGAAGAGTATAGTTAGTGGGTTGGAGGATAGATTGTTGGAAGGGCTCCCCAGTGGAGAGAAAAGAGGACTGTTGAAGGAAGTTGGCTTGAGGGGACCACCAGCAGAGAAGGTAGAGCAGCACAGAAGGGCCGGAGTCGAGACTGGAGAGTCACAGTTGGCTTGAGCGGTCACTGGAGAGGGCCGGCGGAAGGCTGATGGGAACAGAAATGTGGCGGGTGCCGGCCCGCCCCACCCTCTCACATGATCTTCCTCTGGAGGTAGGAGGTTCATCTGCCGAGCCTGCCACGTGCCAGAGCCAGAAGAGCGCTTTGCGATGGATGAGTACTCAGACATGGTGGCTGTGGCCAAACCTGTGGTGTACATCACCGTGGGGGAGCTGGTCAACACGCACAGGGTGAGAGGCGGCAACCTGGGGGCGCTGGGTAGGTGGGCTGGCCCTGGAAGGCCTGGTTCAAACTCTGCATCTCTTTTTCTCCCTCCATCCTATAGCTGTTGCTAGAACACCAGGACTGGATCGCCCCTGATCACCGCGACCCCCTGCACGAGCTCCTGGAGGACCTTGGGGAGCTGCCCACCGTCTCTGACCTCATCGGTACGTGCCATCCTTGACAGCTGGGGCGGGCGGCGGGGGCGGGCAGTCAGGTGAGCAGGGCGTGGGAACGTGCCCCCTCGAGTTTTTGTTCAGTCGGGGACGTGTGCCAGGAAGCTGGTTACACGCTCTCCCTCTCTCCCTCTGGTCCTGGGATGGACAGACTGATATGGAGAAGGTGGACAGACAGTAGGGGACCCCGTACCGTCATGTAAATGGCCAGTTCAATCATGCGAGAGAGCCATGGAGGCATAGGGCCTGTCTTGGGTCTTAAAACGTGTCTCTGATGAGGGGGGATTTCAGGAGCTGTGGAATGAAAGGAAGCTGGCTTACAGGCGTGGAAGGGCAGGGTGGAGGTGGTGACAGATGGGAGACAGCCAGGAGCTCCAGGCTTGGGGAGGCACAGCCCCAGTAATGCAAGGGTGAGCTCTGTGGGTAACAGCCCTTCCGCTGGTGCTCAGGGCTGAGGGTACAGGGTGGTGCCACAGAGCAGTGTGGGAAAGCTTCCTGGAAGCGGGGCTCATGGAGCAATGTATTTATTTACCATGGCCCCATCTGTGCGTAAGTGTGCTAGTCTCTCTCCTTCCTCACCTGCCTCAGGGGAGAACGTAGCTGCGGACGGGAACGTGGATCTGAGCAAGCTAGAAGTGTCCCTGACACTGACCAACAAGTTTGAAGGGCTAGAGACAGATGCTGACAACACCAATGCCCGGAGCCTGCTTCTGAGGTGGGAGAGCAGCCTCGGCCCCCTGAGCCTCCCCAGGCCAGTAAGATGGCTACTGTGGAGTGGCCATCCCACCTTCTTCCTGGGCTCTCTTATCCTTCACAAAGTTCTCCCTGAAGCCGAATTGGCCTTCCCCTTGCTGCAGTCTCAGCTGTTTCCCTTCTGGGGGCCTCAGCTTTTTGCGCTGTCTTGTGGCTGAAGGCAAAGGAATAGTTAGGACATTGGCAACACGGTTGTTCGCATATTGTGCTGTTTACCAAATGCTTTCTTACACATCATTTAACCTAAGGGACAAATGGTGAGGTAGATGATGGTTTCCCTGCCTTCCAGTGGAAGAAAGAAACTTGGGTTAAGTGACTTGCCTATAGTCCCACAGCCGGTCGGTGGGGGAACTCGTGTTCTAATTCCCTGTCCTTACGAGTGATGGTCAGGAGATGGGCATGGAGCTTTTCAACCCCAGTTCTGCAAAAGTGAGGGAGGACCCCCAGCAGGGCTGGGCTGGTCATCCAGGCAGAAGAGGAGCCAGGTCGCCACTTTGATCCCCCTGCCAGCAAGGCAGTCCCTCTGCTCACCCATTCACCTGGTAAACCAGTGAGCAGGGTGTTCAGCTCTGTCCTGCCATCAAAGCCCTTACAGTGGGGCGAGGCTAGGGGTGAGTACACATCAGAGAGCCACCAAGAGGGAGGTGGGTGTCAGGTGCATGAGTGCTCAGAGGGACACCTAGGTAGAAAAGGTCTCACAGAGGAGGAAGTGTGTCCTTCAGCCAAAGGACTCAAAGGAAGAGCATTTGTGGGAGGCATTGTAGGCAGAGGACACAGAGGTGTAAGAGAGCACAGTGTGTTCGGAACCATGGTAGTTCTGTATCACAGACCCATCACCCCACCTCCTGGGTCTTCCTCCTGGTTATGTTCTCCTCACAACACCTACCCCCATCGCACCCTCTCTCCTTACCACCCAAGCATCCCTGGCAGCCGTGATGCGGGGCAAGGTCCACTTACTCTCAGCTCCCTAACCAGCCCCATGTCCAGACCCTCCCCCTGTCCCTCACCTCTCCCCCCTCGCTCCCCTCCTGCAGCACCAAGCAGATGCTGGCTGAAATCATGCAGTTCCACTCTGGGGATTCCCTCAAGGAGATCCTGTCCCTCTCGGCCTCCAGAGAGCAGGTGAGCGGCAGGCTGGCCCACAGGTACTGTCTCGTTCACCCCCCACCAGCATGGCTGATGCCTTTCCCGGGAAGACAGCTGTGCTCACCAGTAATGTGAGCTCTGGGGGGCCGAGGCCTCTGCCCTTGACCCCCAGAGACCCTCAGGCTGCAGAGTGCCAAGACTCCACCTCCCTCCCTACTCCCCATTGAAATAAGAGCGAGCCCTGCAGGGACCCCAGCCCCTGCTGTCAGTGCTAGGAGTTGCTGGGGGTGCAGAGAGGCAGTCTGGGCAGGCTCCCTTGAAGAGCACCGAAGGGCCGGTGCTCAGCGTAGGGAGTGGGCTGCTTGAGGGCCTGGAGGCAGGAGAAGGTGCTGAGTGGTGGGTAGCCAGGGGCAAGTTGGGCCAGCTGGAGTACAGACTCAGCCAGGGGCTTCCCAGAGAACAGGTGGGGACAACCAGTAGAGGCCTGTCCCACAACGCAGGACAGAAGGAGGGAGAGAAGCCCAGATACCCTGGAGCCATCACAAAGCTCCGTCGTTGGGAGTCGCAGCCAGTGTCTACCAGAATCCTTTATGCTGTACTCCTAGTGGGGCCCCCTTGGCCGCTCTTCCTCTCAGGTGACCCGCGAGGCCCTTCAGCATCTGCGAGGCTGTACACTTTGATGTTCACAAGCCACCTCACCCCGCCCCTCCCCCCTGGACCATGGCCTGGGGGCAGAATGGTAGGGCCTGCTAGACCCCTCAGCATCTCTGCCCCCCAGGAAGCAGCCCACAAGCGGCTGATGTGCCGACGCCAGGCCTGTGAAGCCCAGACCCCAGTGTCGCTGCGACGACACCGCTCGCTGACAGCTCACTCCCTCCTGCCGCTGGCAGAGAAGCAACAGCGTGTCCTGCGGAACCTGCGCCGACTCGAGGGCCTGGCTTTGGTCAGCGCCAGCGACGGCTACCAGGGGCTGGTAGACGAACTGGCCAAGGTAACGGCCTGGGCCTGGAGGGAGCGGAAGGGCGAGAAAGAGAGAGAGAGAGAGGGAGTGAGAGTGTGTGTGTGTGTGTGTGTGTGTGTGTGCGCGCGCGTGTGTGCGTGTGTGTGTGTGTGCGCACGCATGTCCATAGTGCTGGCACCTCAAGGGCAGGCCTCTCCCTGGTGAGTGCCTACCCAAAATTGTCACCAGCCAGGGGAAGGCCAAGCGATCTCCAAGGGTCCTTTTTGAAGGAAAGGTCTCAAAATTCGTCAGGGAAGGGAGTATTCTTGAAACTCTCTTTCACTAAAAAACAAGGAGCCGTGGAACAGTTACTCCTCAATGGGGGAGAGGCCCTGGAAACGTCCTTCAAGGGTTTGGGATAGGGTCCTTGAGATTGCCCTCCTCCTAGGGAAAACAACCTTGAAATCTTCCTCTTCCTGCTCTTCCTAAAGATCCTTACAGTGAGTTGTTCTCGGGCCTGAATCAGACCCTGAGATTCTCCTGACAGGAAGGGTCAACTCACCCCTCCCCTGGTGCCCCCAACCCCAGGACATCCGCAACCAGCGCAGGCACCGGCAGCGGCGGAAGGCAGAGCTGGTGAAGCTCCAGGCCACGTTCCTGGCCCTGAGCACTAAGGCCACCTTTTATGAGGAGCAGGGCGACTACTACAGCCAGTACATCCGGGCCTGCCTGGACCACCTGGCCCCCAGCTCCAAGTAGGTGCTCCCTTCCTACACTTTGAAGCTTACCTGTGACCTCTCCTGCTGCCCATGTCGACCTTTGCCCCACTCTTTCCCAGCTTTGATAGGGACATCTCACCCCAGAACAGCATGGTCCCTTCCTGACTCTGGTCTTTGAGTTTCACTCGCAAAGTCTTGGGTTCAAGTGCAGCCCCCTCCTCTTGTCTTCCACCAGTGAGAAGTCTTCCTCGGGGTCTAATTTCCTTCCTACCAGCCACAGAGAGAACTAGTGTCTTTGGTGTTGAAGGGTTTGTTAGATGCATTCTCTGGGGCCTTTTCTTCCTCAGGAGTTCTGGGAAAGGGAAGAAGCAGCCATCTCTCCATTACACTGCTGCCCAGCTCCTGGAGAAGGGTGTCTTGGTGGAAATTGAAGATCTTCCCACCTCTCAGTATGTGTCTTTGGAGGGCAGAATGTCAGACCTCTCCCATGTCCTGACCTGGGGGTGGGGCTCTGGGCTGGGCACCAGGTGGGAGGGAAAGAGATGCATGGTCCCTGCCTTGAAGGAGCTGCTAGAACAATGGGGAAGACACGACATTTCCAGACAGAGTTAAGGGCAGTGGGTGTGGTCTGACACAGTTCTAGACACCCCAAGGCAGAAGATGCTGGGAAAGGGTCCTGGAGGAGAGAACAGTTGATTAGGGCTGGGCAGAGAGAAGAGCTGAGGTGTAAGCAGAGGTAAAAGTGGGAGGAGAAAGAGAGTGATAGAGGGGAAGCCTGGCTCTGGGTGACTCACAGCACTGCCTGGGATGAGCAGCAGTGGGTGGAAGAGTGTGGCTGTGGCCCTGGAAAGACGCAGCGGGTCCCTGTTTTGAATCCTGTTCTTGATAGCTTCAGAAATGTGATCTTTGACATCACCCCTGGAGATGAGGCAGGAAAGTTCGAAGTAAATGCCAAGTTCCTGGGTGTGGACATGGAGCGATTTCAGCTTCACTATCAGGTGAGGGGACACTCCCATGAGCCCTCAGGACACCCGATGGGCTTTCGGTGCTAGCCTAAAGATGGCAGCCTCGCCTGGCTTCCCTGGGCCGCGGATGACATCAGCTCTGTTCCCCACCCAATCCGTATCGTCTATTCCTGAAGAGAAGGGTGATGGTCTGTGTAGCCCAGGCCTCTCTGTCCCCGTGCCCTGACACAGACCCCACTGCCAAGCATCAGGAGAGTGGAGTGGGCTGGTGATGTCAGAGCAGGATTAACATTTGAAGCCCTATCACATGTCAGGGACTTTACACATTACCTCATTTAATCCTCTCCGAAACTCTCAAGCATTATCCCTATTTTATAAGCTCTGAGACTAAAAGGTTAAGAAGCCGGCCTAAGTCATAAGCCAGTGTTCAGGGAAGCAGTGATTTTAAATCCAAATCTTTTTGCTCTGCTGTTTTGTCTTTTAAATGATTTCAAGCCCTGGCTCTGCTTGAATCGACATTTGGTCAAGTCACTGTACTTGTCTCTTGGCCTCGGTTTCCTCATCTGTGAAGGGGGTTTCAATGCCCACTTCAGTGGCCAGTGCCACTGGATGACTGTGTAAGGCTCCAAGATGTTAGTGTTTTATAGACTAGCTGTATGGGCCACCGTGAGAAACCCTCAAACTTGCTTCCCTGCCCCTTCCCTCCCTCCTAGGACCTCCTGCAGCTCCAATACGAGGGTGTGGCTGTCATGAAACTCTTCAACAAGGCCAAGGTCAACGTCAACCTTCTCATCTTCCTCCTCAACAAGAAATTCTTGCGGAAGTGACAGAGGCAGTGGGTGCTACCCAAGCCTTTCTTACCTCGCTGGATGCTTTTCTTAACACTAATGCACTACTCCACTTCCCTGCAGACACCCAGAGCTCAGGACTGGGCAGGGCTCGAGGAGTCTCACCCTTTCCCCAGCTGGGAGGAGTTTGTCTACCTGGCCACAGGCAGGGACTCTAATTGGCTCAAGCGAACCCTGTCTCTGAGTCTGGCTGTGTGGCTTTGAAGTCCCAGAACCCCACGGTTTTCCAGCCAGATGGTAGGGAATGAACCTAGGGCCTGCCCTTTGACCTGAGAAAGCTATTGCTCTTGCGTCTGCTGCTGCCCTCCCAATACCGTGAGCACTGCCCCAGCGGCCTGATTTCCTGCTGCCTCCCTTCCCTTCGCAGACCCCAAAGCCAGAGGGTCCCTGTCCCCACTCCCACTTCATCAGCTGTGTGTGTTCCTGCCCTGCTGAAGCCCAGGCCACTCTGTGACGCCTCACACCCTCCAGCCCGTCACCCTCACACCGGGTGGACAGCGCTCGTGAATGCCCATGTGGCATTGTGACACGGTTGCCATCCAAGGCGGCCTAGGCAAGATGACCCTCCGTTAACCTCAAATCGCATTCCCTTGTTTACAGTCTGTTTTACATGCGGGTCACTAGGGTATTTATTCTCTCCTACCCCTGTACTCTGTGCAGCCTTAATCATGGCTTTCTTTCTTTTTGAGCTCAGAGAAAGAGTTCCCATTTCCCTGTTCAAACTAATATTCATGCCAATCTTTTATACGTTGTATATAAAGTCACCTTGGATCACTCATGTTTAAGATCTCATTACTTCAGCTTCATACGGTACAAAAAGCAGTCTTCCCCTTTTCTCTCTCACCCTCAGGATTCTTGCACCTTAGATCTGACTCTTCCAGGCAGTTTCCATAGATCTGCCGTCTTGTCTCAGCCACTGTCTCTCTCTTGTCCCCACATCTACCCAGCTTCCTGTCCCTGTGGCCCTTCTGATTTCATTTTAATAAAAGCAGCTGTTACCCCCACATCTGTTGTTAACCCCTTATTTCACTTCCTGCGCAGGCCTCCAAGTTCTGGGACAGATGTTCCCTGGTGAGCTGGGGAGTCCTTCCTGCAGCCTTCCCCAGCCTCCTGCCTGCCTCGGCTGTGGGCCCACTCTGCCTGCCTGAGCTCATCAATGCTTAATGAGATGTGGCGTTTATTCCTCTCTTCCCTCCCCCAGGGGACAGAGAGTAGGAAGAAATGCTTAGGTTTTGATTCTGCTTTTATCAGCCACTCTGAAGACTAAAGCCAAGAGGAGGAGAAACCAGTCCAGCTTCTACTTCATCCGTTTTGCACACATTTGCTGCAAATTCTTTTCCTGAGCCTTGGGTGATGACACCAAAGGTGCTTGAGCCACAGCTCCTTAGTATCGTGGGTTCTACACTATGATCAAAATCCCATGTCCATGAGGAAAGCCGCCCTCCTTTCCTCCCAGGTTTCAGGAAGCACGGAGGGGAGTCTGGAGGAGGGGACAGTCTATACAGACACCCGTCCTGACATCAGAACTCCCAAGCAGCTCCTACTGGGCGGGTGCACACAAGTTTGCCCAGTGCAGCCCATCTCCCTGCACTCCGTTCCATTCTGTCACTCAGGATCTGTCTTGCTGTCACATTCAATCTCAGTCACATCCTCTCCCCCCCTTAACATGTCACAGCAAAAACTTCAAGTACCGCCTCGCTCTGGGTGACAGTGACACGTACCAGTGGATCCAAGTTTCTGTACATGATCAGTCATCATTAAAAGTCTCACACTCACCAAATGGCTCCAACACTACCCCACTGTGATGCCCCCCCACAATCACATGATCTCAGCTGCAGGCACCGCATGTAGAAAAGTCACAACAGCTACCGTTACTGCTGGGATATTTACATACACTTATTTCTCACAACAACTCTACAAAGGTAAGCAGTCACCATTTTTGTTTAACAGATGATGAAACTGTGATTCAGAGGATTAGATAACTACCCAACGCTACACAGCTGGTAAGGGGCAAAAAGTCTTTAAACTCGGGCCCATCTGCTCAGATTATATTCCCTTGCATTTTTCTCTTCTCTGAAGCATTTCCACTTCCTTCACCCCACACTCTCATGCCACTCTCTTCTTCCAGGCTCACCTGCCTCGACCCTAGTGATGGTCCCTGATGAGCTTCAGTTCATCAAGTCTTCTCCTAACTGTTGATGCCCAATCTGAGATACAGACACTTAGCTCCAATGGTTGGGGCTATACACCAGTGCAACCTCCTCGGAGGACAATTTGGCAACATCAGAAATATAAGTGCAGGGTGCCAGGACAATGCAATGGGGGGAAGAGTAGTCTTTTCAACAAATGGTGCTGGGACAACTGGATATCCACATACAAAAGAATGAAGTTGGACCCCTACCTCACACCATAAACAAAAATTAAAACATCATAAACCTAGACATAAGAGCTAAAACTATAAAACTCTTAGAAGAAACACATAAATTTTCATGACACTGAAAGCACAAGCCACAAAAGAAAAAGTATTGATAGATAAATTGAACTTCATCAAAACTTGTGCTTCAAAGGACACTTTCAAGAAAATAAAAAGACAACCCACAAAATGGGAGAAGATATTTTCAAACTATATATCTGACGAGGGATTTATATCTACAATGTATAAAGAACTCTTATGGGGCTTCCCTGGTGGCACAGTGGTTAAGAATCCTCCTGCCAGTGCAGGGGACGCGGGTTCGAGCCCTGGTCCGGGAAGACCCCGCATGCCACGGAGCAACTAAGCCCGCGAGCCACAACTACTGAAGCCCGCACGCCTAGAGCCCATGTTCCGCAATGAGAGAAGCCACCACAATGAGAAGCCCGCGCACCGCAACGAAGAGTAGCCCCCCGCTCGCTGCAACTAGAGAAAGCCCATGTACGGCAACAAAAACCCAACACAGAAAGGGAGGGAGAGAGGGAGGGAGGAAGAAATTAAAAAAAAAAAACGAAACTCTTACAACTCAAAAATAAAAAGCCCAACTAAATGGGCAAAGAATTTGAAAAGCCATTTCTCCAAAGAAGATATACAGATGGCTAATAAGCACATGAAATGATGCTCAACATCATTAGTCATTAACAAAATGCAAGTCAAAATCATGAGATACCACTTCACCCCCACTAGGATGGCTAAAGTAAAGTAGGTAATAACAAGTGGTGAGGATGTGGAGAAATTACAAGTCATATATTGCGAGGGAGCTTGTAAAATAGTGGAGCCACTTTGGAAAACAATTTGGCAGTTCCTCAGAATTTTAAACATAGAGTTACCATATGAGCCAGCAATTTCACTCCTAGGTATATACCCAAGAAAATCGAAAGCATACGTCCACACAAAAATCTGTACATAAATGTTCATAGCATCATGATTCATAGTAGCCCCAAAGTGGAAATAATCCAAATGTTCATCGACTGATGAATAGATAAACAAAAGGTGATGTATCCACACAATGGAATATTATTCAGCCATCAAAAGGAAGTACTGATATATGCTACGACATGGAAGAACCTTGAAAACATTATGCTAAGTGAAAGCCGAACACAAAAGGTCATATATTGTATGATTTCATTTATATGAAATGTCCGGAACAGAAAGTAGATTAGTGGTTGCCGGGGCCTGGGGAAAGGGGAGAATGGAAAGTGGCTTCTCATGGATATGGGGTTTCTTTGGGGGATGTTGAAAATATTAATTAAATAGTGGGGATGGCTGCACAGCTCTGTGAATATAGTAAAAAACCACCTGATTGTACACCTTAGAAGGGTGAATTTTATGGTATGTGAATTATATTTATGTTTTTTAATGTAAGCATACATACCCAGTAAGGAATTTTTCCTGTGGAGACACCTGGATAAGGGAGCAAAGAGCTCCGGAGCGTTTGTTGCAGTATTATTTGTAATGGTGATGATCTTAGAAAGGCAGCCACACAGTGGTGCATTATGCAGCCAATAGAAATGATGAGCTAGATCTGAGTGCAATGATGTGAAAAGCTGTCAATGGTACATGTTGTTTGGAAAGATACACAAGAAACGTGGCAGTGGTCACCTTTGGGGAGGAGGAAGTATCTTTCTGTGCTGTTCTTACAGTGAGCTTATACTAGTCTTATGAAAAGGAAAGCCAACGCACGCTATGGCTCTAGAACTGAGGTGTGAACATCACGGAGGAGTGGCGTGTCCCTTGTTCTACAGCAGTGCTGCTGGGATTAGGCACCACAAGCTGTTCCTGGTCCGCTACTGGGACACATGCCGAAATTGAGAACAAGCATTTAGAAACTCACAGCCAGCAGTTTTACCCCTGAATCTAATAAAAGATTGAGTTTATAAGTCTTTTCATTTCATTTTTCTAATAACTAGTTTTTATTGTATTTCACGAAACTATCAGTCCATAACAGATGGGAAATTTTAAGATGTCACCCTTCATTACAGACAGCTTGAGAAGAACTGTTCTACAGGGAATACTTTTAGTCATGTGACATAAGAAAGCATCAGCAGGGACTTCCCTGGTGGCACAGCGGTTAAGAATCTGCCTGCCAATGCAGGGGACATGGGTTCGAGCCCTGGTCCGGGAAAAGCCCACATGCTGTAGAGCAACTAAGCCTGTGCGCCATAACTACTGAGCCTGCGCTCTAGAGCCCATGAGCCACAACTACTGAGCCCGCGCACCACAACTACTGAAGCCCGCACGCCTAGAGCCTGTGCTCCACAACAAGAGAAGCCACCACAATGAGAAGACCACACACCGCAACAGAATAGCTCTCGCTTGCCGCAACTAGAGAAAGCCCGCACACAGTAAGGGAGACCCAACGCAGCCAAAAATAAATAAATAAATTTATTTTTTTTAAAAAAAGTGCATTAGCACTGGGGTTTCTGGGTTTTTTTTTTAATATTTATTTATTTATTTATTTGGTTGCTCCAGGTCTTAGCTTTGGCAGTCAGGCTCCTCAGTTGCGGCTTGTGGGCTCCTTAGTTGTGGCATGCGAACTCTTAGTTGCAGCATGCATGTGGGATCTAATACCCTGAGCAGGGATCAAACCCAGTCCCCCTGCATTGGGAGCCCAGAGTCTTAACCACGGAGTCACCAGGGAAGTCCCACATTGGTACTGTTGAATTAAACCAGAGGGACTGAATGGAGTAGCTGAGATCACACTATATATGCAATTTTAGAGTCTGCTTTATTCATTTAGCTGTGAAAAACATTCTCTATGTCTTAAAAATTTCTTCAGGGCTTTCCTGGTGGTGCAGTGGTTAAGAATCCGCCTGCCAAAGCAGGGGACACAGGTTCGAGCCCTGGGCCGGGAAGATCCCACATGCCGCGGAGCAACTAAGCCCGTGCGCCACAACTACTGAGCCTGTGCTCTAGAGCCCACGAGCCACAACTACTGAGCCTGCGTACCACAACTACTGAAGCCCGTGCGCCTAGAGCCCGTGCTCTGCAACAGGAGAGGCCACCGCAATGAGAGGCCCACACACCGCAACGAAGAGTAGCCCCTGCTCACTGCAACTAGAGAAAGCCCGCGCACAGCAACGAAGACCCAACACAGCCAAAAATAAAATTAATTAATTAAAAACAAAAAAAAATTCTTCAAAAACGTTATTAATGTCTATAACATAACCCATATAGTTCATATATTTAACATTCCCATAATAATGGACAGTTTTCCATTTTCATTAATTTATATAATTCTGCAATGGATATCCTTGGGTATAAGATCTTTATTTACATTTCTAATTATCTCCTTAGAATGCTAGGACAGAAATTACTAGACCAAAGAGCATGAAATCTTTAAAAATTAGGTTTTTCCAGATTATAATACATATTCATTGTAGAAAATTTAGAAAATATTTAAAAAGCAAAAAAAGGTTAAAATAATTCATGATACCATCACCAAATGATAGCTACTTGTAATATTTTGATGTATTTTCTTCTAATCATATTTGTAATTAGAATCACACTATGCATCTTATTTTGTAACCTGCTTTTTCCATTTAACACTGTAAAAAATTCACCATATTAAATGGGATATACCATAATTTACTTAATCCATCCACTATAAAATAACCATATATACTTAATCCATCCACTATAAAATAACCGTCTAGAGGGTTAAGTTTTGATATATAGAAGAATGTTATGTTGCAAATCCCTTGTAGGGGGCTCTGTTGGCATTGTTCTCTCTGGGTCTTTTTTTTTTTTTTTTTGGCCATGCCTTGCGGCACACGGGATCTTAGCTCCCTGACCAGGGAGCGAACCTGTGCCCCCTGCAGGGGAAGCCAGAGTCTTAACCACTGGACTGCCAGGGAAGTCCTGAGTCTTTTCCTTTAGGGTACTGATTCTCTCTTCCTCCAAATGACTGGTGGGATTAATGGTTAGCAGAATCTGCCTCCCCCTGACCAGGACACTGGGCTCAAGGCTATAGAATAGACACAGACTCCCTTCCCTTCTGCAATCAGAATTTGAATTCTGAGGGTGACACCCAGGAAGGAAAGCCAGTTGAAGCTGAGTCACCAGCTGGCAGCACCCTGGAGAGACAGCCAGCAGTTTCTGACACTGAGATCCCTAGAGGGGTCAGCGTGTCATCTTTCCCAGGTCAAGTCATCTCACTCCTTACAACCCTGAGTGCTATCAGCGTCTCCTGACAGATCCCTGCTTGCTGAAATTCCTCAGCGCCATGTTTTATTATTTACAAAGATTCCTTCCTGATTCATCTTTCTACCTAAATCTTTGTGCCTGGGTTTATTTCCTTGGATTATACTCCTAGAAGGGAAGTTGCTGTGTCAAAGGGTAGGCACCTTTTAAAGGCACTTTTTGCATGTGACCTAATGTCCTCCAGCAAATCTGTATCAATTCACAAAGAAAGAGGGCACAGAAGGTGAGAGAAAACCGGTACACCCTATGGGGCCAGTACTCCTTGATCCAGAATGAAGCCCAGCCTGACTCTTGCAAATCAACACAAATCTGCCCTCGTGGGGCTTGCGAAACCTCTCAGTTGCCTTCCTACCACTCCCAGTGTAGCATAAGAAGGCCCCTTCCTCGGCAAGGAACACACATTTTAAAAATACAGATTGCCAAATGCTGTGTGGTACCCTGGACTGAATCTTGGGACAGAAAAAAGGACACCAATGGGAAAACTGGTGAAAATGAATAAAGTCTAGAGTTTAGTTAATAATAATATGCTAATATCGGTTTCTTAGTTTTGACAAATGTACCACAACAATGTAAGATGTTAACCTTAGGGATATACAGGAACTCTCTGTACTGTTTTTGCAACTTTTCTGTAAATTGAAAACTATTCCAAAATTAAAAGTTTATTTAAAACTCTATTACACCAATTTATAGTCCCACTAAGAGGGCATAGAAGTGTTAGTCTTACCACGACCTTGCCGACAGCAAGTATTTTTAAAAATTCAGTCCTTCAGCAAATATTTATTAAGTGCCGTCTCTGTGCCAGGCACTATCCTAGGTACTTGGGATCCGTCGTTAAACAAAGCAGACATAGATTGATGCCCTCATGGTGTTGACATTGTAAAGAAAGACAGATACTTTAGTATGTTAGAAGTAACAAGCGCTTTGAACAACAAGGATTTACTGTATAGCACAAGGAACTATATTCAATAGCTTTTAATAAAGTATAATGGAAAAGAATTGAAAAAAGGATACAGATCTATACATATATAACCGAGTCACTTTGCTGTACACCTGAAACTAACACAATATTGTAAATCAACTATACTTCAATTGAAAAGAAAAGAAGTAGGAACTTCCGTGGTGGCGCAGTGGTTAAGAATCTGCCTGCCAATGCAGGGGACACAGGTTCGAGCCCTGGTCTGGGAAGATCTCACATGTCACAGAGCAACTAAGCCTGTGCACCACAAATACTGAGCCCGTGTGCCACAACTGCTGAACCCCGCACACCTAGAGCCCGTGCTCTGCAACAAGAGAAGCCACCGCAATGAGAAGCCCACACACTGCAACTAAAAGTAGCCCCTGCTCGCCACAACTAGAGAAAGCCTGTGCGCAGCAAGGAAGACCCAACGCAGCCAAAAATAAAGAAATTTAAAGAAAAAAAAAAGAAGTAATAAGTACTTTGGAAAAATCAGAATAAGGGACAGCACGGGTGAAGGAGAGGAATAAAGGGTGGGTTACGATTTTCAGTAGGGTGATCAGGAGGCTTCACTGAGGAGGAGGCATCTCGGCAATGACTTGAAGGAGGTGAAGAGGTAAGCCATGTGGATATCTGGAGAAAAGGTTTGAGAGATAAGGTGGAAGGACAGATCGTGTATGGCCTTGTTGGGGTCACACGAGATGTGGCAGAGACCACTAAATGCTCACCCCAAACCCCAATTACTCTGCTACATTCCCCAGCCCCTTGCAGCTAGACGGGTCTATATGAACAGTTTGGACCAATGAAATGTGAGAGGAGGTGTAGTGTGTCACTTCCAGGCTCACAGGCGACAAAAATCCCACATGTGATTTTCTGGTCTTTCTTTCCCTCATCGGTATCTGTGGTCCAGAGAGTGCAGCTACAAGATGCTAAAGCCTCCATTAGCCTGGGTCACTACTGAGTAGCTACATGGAGCAGAACTTCCCCCTACTATCCTATGTGTGACAAGTGTCATGAGCTGAGTCACCAGCTGGTGGCACCCTGGAAAGACAGCCAGGCACTGTCTGGCACTGAGACTTACTATCTTCAGCTACTGAGATTTGGGGGGTGGTCATCACCGCAGCACAACTTAGCCCATCTGGCCTGACACAGAAGGACTTGGCTTTGACTCTGTGTTAACCGAATCCATTGTTCGTTTGAAAACTACAAGCGTCATTGTTTAGTTTTCATTTTTTGATAACTACTGAAATAGCAGATTCTATTTTCTAAGATGGCCATAACAAACTCTCCCAGCCCCCATGCTCTCCTTATCATGGCACCGGCCCTCCTCCCATTGAGGGTTGGCATCTATGTTCCCTTCCCTTGAATCTGGGCAGGCCTAGAACTACACTGAAAGTGAGGCTCTGGGACCTCTAAAGGTAGTCACAAATGATATGGCTTCTGCCCAGTTCTGTTGGAACATTTGTTCTTGGTAGCCTACTGCCATGCTGTGAGGAAGCTAAGGTGACACAGAGGAGTCAAGTGTAGGTTCCAGTTGATGTTCCCAGCTGAGGTCCTAGCTGACAACTAAACATGTGAGGAAGCCTTTGGGAAGACTCCAGCCATTGTCTGTCTGCAACCCCATGAGCGACCCTAAGACAGAACTGCTTGGCTGAGCTCAGGCAAGCCCAGAACCATAATGATAACGATGATGGTGATGAAGGTGATGATGGTGATGATGATGATGATGTTTTAAGCCACTACGTTTTTTGTTGTTTTTTTATAAATTTATTTATTTTATTTATTTTTGGCTGCGTTGGGTCTTTTTTGTCTGGGCTTTCTCTAGTTGCAGCAAGCGGGGGCTACTCTTCATTGCGGTGCGCTGGCTTCTCATTGCAGTGGCTTCTCTTGTTGCGGAGCACGGGCTCTAGGCACATGGGCTTCAGCAGTTGTGGCATGCAGGCTCACTAGTTGTGGCTCACGGGCTCTAGAGCACAGGCTCAGTAGTTGTGGCACACGGGCTTAGTTGCTCTGTGGCATGTGGGATCTTCCCGGACCAGGGCACAAACCCATGTCCCCTGCATTGGCAGGCGGATTCTTAACCACTGCGCCATCAGGAAGTCCCCTAAGCCACCAAGTTGTAGGGTGGTTTGTTACATAGCAATAGATAACTGGAAGAGTGAGGCTGAATATTTTCACTATTCTTACCTAATATATTGAAGTCTTTTTACACCAACATGCCACTCCTTACCAAGCCTGGCTTTTCTCTTTCCAGATAAATATGTGAAAAAGGGTGAGACAATGGATGGAACTACCAGAGATGTCCCTCAAAATGGACTCAGAACAAAAATGTTCTGGGAATAGCTGTTCAGTTAACACACGTAGGTATTCAATAAATAGTTGTTAAATGAATGAATGATCCTATCCATGGGGGGTGGGGAGATGGGAGATGTTGGTCAAAGGGTACAGACCTCTAGTTATAAGAGGAATAAATTCTGGGATCTAATGTACAGCATGGTGACTACAGTTAGCAATACTGTATTCTATACAGTTTTGAAAGTTGCTAGGAGAGTAGATCTTAAATGTTCTCACCACACACACACACACACACACACACACACACACGATAATTATGTGAGGTTTATGGAGGTGTTAACTAACCCTGTTGTGGTAATCATTTTGCAATACATACATGTATCAAATCATCACATTGTACACCTTAAATTTATACAATGTTATATGTCAATTACATCTTAATAAAGACAGAAAAACAATAAGAATGCTGTCCAAACTAACACATTGTAAAACTATACCCCAATAAAAATAAATAAATAAAATAAAATATTAATGCTGTCCACATTTCTGCATCTTGTTTAAATATATTATAATCAACCTAATGAAATGCTTTCATGAAATTCAGATGCATTATACAACATTCCCCAGAAACACCAATCCATTAAATAATTTTATTATAAAAGGCTTACAGCAAAGTTTTACTTTTTCCTTCTCTTCAGTTTCCTTTTCATTAAACAAATAAAATAATGTATATTGTATCTCAATGTAAAAGACTCAAGGAATAGATATGAAGGTAAGCTAAAACATCTGCTACCTATTTTCCCCAGAGGAAAGGTTTATTGATAGTTTGGTATGGATCCCTCCAGCCCTTCTTTATATATATTATTTGCATTTATGTATATGAACTTTTTGTGGCAGAATGTGTTTTCCAAAAATGGCCATGACACCATTTCCCATCCCACATGCTCTTCCAAAACGTTACCACACTCCCTCAGGTGGGGGCTCTGTCCTCTACCCCACAGCCTGGGCAGGCCTCCGGGCCTGTCTCACTAAGGTGTGACAAAAGTGGTGCTAGGTGACACCCAAGTCTTGTCATAAGAAGCAGTATTGATTCCCCTTGGCTGTCTGTGTTAGGACACATACTTCTAGAGCCGTAAGCCACATTGTAAGAAGTCTGGTTACCCTGAAGCCCCCATGCTGGAGAGACCACAAAGATAGACTACAGAGGGAATAGATCATAGCTTTTCTGGACCCCTGCTTGAGTGTGTGTTCCCACCCCATGTGCCAGACATGTGAGGAAGCTCTCACCTTAACCCCTATCAGAGTGTGACAGTGTGAGACCCTGAATGAAAAAGCCACTAACCATTAGCTAATTGATTAATGTACATATACCCATGTATATTATGCTTACTTGCATAAATGACCTACTATTATATAGATTGCTCTGAGACTTGCCTTTTTCACTGAGCAATTTCTGAGACTGATGTGTGTCAGTGGGCTCAGATCCACTCCATGTTTTGTAAGGCTGTGCAGCATTCCATAGCATAGATATTCCGTAACAGGGCATAGAAGATTTTCAAACATCTTTTAGCTGGGGCCTGCCTCTTCAAAGGAAAAGTATTCTTGGAAGCCCACTGTTTAAAACAAGTGAAACAAGCCGCTGGGGCCCAGACAGAGCCTCTCCTCACTACACTCCACGGAGGGAGGGACCGTCCTTGAAAGAACTCCTAGCTTTTGATGACATATTTAAAAATCACTCACCTTGGGACTTCCCTGGCAGTCCAGGGGTTAAGACTCCACCCTTCCACTGCAGGGGGCACTGGTTCAATCCCTGGTGGGGGAATTAAGATCGCACAAGCTGCCCTTGCATGGCCAAAAAAAAAAAAAATTCACTCACCTCATAGAGGGTCCAACAGTAGGTCACAGCAGTGCTTCTTGTCTGTTTTTTATTCTCTTTCTCTTTTTCTAAGGTATAATTGGCATATAACATTATATTAGGTTCAGTTGTACAACATAATGATGATTCTATATTTGTATATATTGTGAAAAGACCAACACAATCCATCACCACACATAGTTCCAATTTTTTTTTTCTTGTGATAAGCGCGTCTCAGTCTTGAATGTACATTCGAATCACCTCTGAATCTTGTTAAATGCAAGTTGTGGGACTTCCCTGGTGGTCCGGTGGTTAAGACCCCACGCTCCCAATGGAGGGGGCATGGGTTCGATCCCTGGTTGGAGAACTAAGACCCCGCATGCTGCACAGCGGGGCCAAAAAAAAAAAGGTTAAAAAAAAAAATGTAAGTTGTGATGAGTAGGTCTGGAGTGGGTCGAGATTCTCAGCAGTTCTTACCGTCTCCCAGGTGATGCCTATGCCCACTTGAGTGGTCAGGGATTAGCAAACCCCAGCTAGCTCCTGATGACCCCTGCTTTCCTCTCTCACCTACCAAAATGGTGGTGGGGGTTCTCTTTCCCTCCTCCTTATTATTATTATTTATTTATTTTGGCTGTGAGGCATGTGGGGTCTTAGTTCCCCAACCAGGGATCAAACCTGCGCCCCCTGCAGTGGGAGCACGGAGTCTTAACCACTGGACCACCAAGGAAGTCCTTCCCTAAAGATTGGAAGCTCCTATTTTCACCTCCAGTCTTTGGCTCCCCTTCTATTCTCCAGAACTCCAGAATTCCTCACAGATCGGGGGCCATGCCACCACAACCATCTGTGCAAATTCCCTCTGCGCTGCTGCGCTGCTGAACTTCACGGGGTGGAAACAGGAAGTTGCTGAACGAATGGGCTGTAGACTTGATTCTCACCTTTCCAGAACTTCAGTTCTCTCATTTCCACTTTAAATATCTGTTTTAGGAGAGAAACGGGTAGAAAACTGGAGTTGGGAATTGTGTTCCCTCTGTCATCTGTCACCATTACTCAGCCTGCTCCAGCAGAGGACCCTTTTTTGGCCCTTTCTCAACACTTTTGCTCCAGACATGACCTTCCCCCACCCCCTGCCATGAGAGAAAGAGAGAAACCTCTAAGATGGTCCACAAACCTCCACCGGGCTTTGAGCATCCTGGTACTATACCAACAGATTTGCACCACTCTGGAATCTGGCCTTGGCTACATGTGACCCTCTCCTTCTGTAGGGGATGGAAGGAGAAGGCCTTTGTAGCAAGGCACCATACATACATTATTTACATTAACTACTGTAATCTCTGCAGTACTTTATGAGTATCACCCTCACGTTATCACTGAGGAAATTGAGGATCAGAAAGGGTCAGTGACTCACCTAAGGTCACACCGCTAGAAATGACTGAGCTGGGATTGGATCTCAGACCTGCCTGACTCAGCATTTTGCCCAGGCTTTCTCTAAACCTGAGCAATTCTGAGGTCCCTGTGTGACCATGCTGGGTCTCTGAGTGCCCTTTTCTCCCTCATTGGCACTTTCAGTCCTGAATTCATGAGGATACAGTCCCAACTACGCCCTGGGGTCTCCCCTCCGTGTGGAGTCCTGGGCCCCTCCAGCGTTCCTGTAACCACGTAGTCAGGGTTCTCTTATTTGGCAACAGTGAAACCATTTTGTCCCTGACCTGACTGGGCACACACAGGCCTGGGTTGGAATCCCACAGCCACCTGTTGTGTGAATACAAACACGTTCCTTAACCTCTCTGAGCTTCAGTTTCATCATGTGTAACATGAGGATGATAACTCTATGTCAGATGGGCTATTGGAGGATGAGAATAGTGCCTCTAATGCCTTTCAGAGTGCTTGGGCATCCAGCAGGAACGAAAACAAAACAAGCTTGTACCTTTTTTATCCTCAATTTTTAAACTTTCTCATGGATCAGGACTAAGGTGGCCTCTCATTGGCCCCTGCGTCTTCGCAGCAACACAGCCCTCCAGGGGCAAGTCAGGAGTGTGTGAGATGGAGCAATTTCCTAGCTCTTACTGAGAGCAGGAGGGGGCTGAAGCACACCCGTTCCCTGTGGAATTTGGGGACCATGCCAGGACAGACCGCAAGCAGTTATTAACCAGTATGTGCAACATGTGTGAGTGGAGAGCGATGGGAGAACCAGAATTTGGCGAGACACCAGCTGGCAGGCTGGCACTCCACACGGGGAGCTGGGTATGGACCATCACGGTGCCCACCCCTCGTCACTTCCCCAGCTCCCTATCACAGGTGCTCAGTAAAACTTGAACGAAGATGCTCTTTGGGGATAGGGGCTCAGCCAATGGGGGAAGCGATAGAAGAATGGTGATGGCCCTGTGTCGACACTGCATGAAGGCCTGAGCTGCTTCCTGATAGACCTGTTAGAGGTTTGGTTGGGTGGGTGACAGGGCTCAAAGGAGAAACAATAGAGTCGTTCCTTTTGATGGTTACCACTGTCAAACTCCAGCCAACTTGAAAATAAATTTAAAGTAATAGAATAAAAATAGTGAAATACTGTGGGGAACTTCAGCTTTGAGAACACTGAGACTTCCAGGATGAGAGAGGGATCCTGCTGCCAGGCTGCCTCTCCTCTGCAGAGCCTCTGTCTGACTGGGAGGCCAGTGCAGGTTCCAGCCAGCCTCTCCTCCCATTCCAGCTCCTGCCAAGCTTCTACCCTCCGGCCTTTGCAGTTCTGCAGAAGCTCCTACCTTTTAGTGGATGGGGCAAATCCTTGACCCCTTCTATCACCCGATGAAAAAATGCTTGACCTGGTCTTTTGTCCCCTACCTCCCGTCCCCACTCCCAACAGCCCTCAACAGATAGTCTGGAGCTTCCCTGGTGGCGCAGTGGTTAAGAATCCACCTACCAATGCAGGGGACACGGGTTCGAGCCCTGGTCCGGGAAGATCCTACATGCCGTGGAGCAACTAAGCCCGCGCGCCACAACTACTGAGCCTGCGCTCTAGAGCCTGGGAGCCACAACTACTGAAGCCTGCGCACCTAGAGCCTGTGCTCTGCAACAGGAGAAGCCACTGTAATGAGAAGCCCGCGCAACGCAACGAAGAGCAGCTTCCGCTCGTCGCAGCTAGAGAAAGCCCGTGCGCAGCAACGAAGACCCAACACAGCCAAAAATAAATTAATTAATTACTTAATTTTTAAAAAGAGATAGTCTGATGAGTACCTCACAGGCAAGCCCACACAAACAATCATAGCATCCTGGAGAAGGACCATACACACACTCATTAACACGTGGAGTGACAAGTACACCTCTCCTCTGTAACCATCATGAGGAGGATGCGAGAGGGAGCCTTGAGCTTTGTCCACTCTGTTCCTTTACTGTCTCCTTGCCTCCCCTGCCCCCTACAAACGGTGCCAGGGCCCCCTCCTATGCCGCCACACAGGTACAGCCTCTGGTTGCTTAGCAACGGCGTGCCTCTTCCCCCTACCTCAGCAACCTCCCCTTGTAGCTCTAGTAGCAGCCACAGCAGGGAGAGCCAGGCTGGACCTGCCAGGAGTTGCTGCTGCTGCTGAAAGGGAATGTGTGGGAACAAGCCCCCAAATAGGCCCAGGTGTGAAACCCAAGGTTCTTTTTTAACACACAGGTCCCACACTGACTCTCGGAAAGTCCTGCCACCCTCCCCTGTCCCTAGCTTCTGCCAGGCTGCTGGTTCCCCCTCCCACACTGGACATCTCACCCCGCTGCTGTGCTTTCTCTGCCCTGGGTCTCTGGATCTTCCCCATGTGGTCTGTTCCCCTCTTGAGGCGCAAGGCCCCTTGTCCTTTGTCATCCTATAACTCCACATCCACATGTGTTTGTCTCTGGGGTCTCAGTGGCTGTCTTAGGCTCTCTTTCAGCCCCTCCTGCTCAGACTGAGTAACTGCCTGTCTCCCCTTCACTAACACCAATCCCCTCACTCCCCACCTCCAAAGACTGGTCACTGGGATGACCCCATGTTGCCCCAGCAACCATGACCACATCCCTTGTTACCACCTTTCCAGGAAAGGTCTGTGGCGGGAGGGGCTTCACCGAAATGGCCCCCAGGGGAATCCTGCTTTCTGCACTCAGCCTGCTCTGGGCTTCAGTTTCAATGGAAACTGACACTGGACTTCTGGCCAACTAGAAGAAGACCGGGTCCAGAAAAGAAAGAAAGTCCTCCCTGCTGCCTTCCCTCCATCCGATCAGCTACAATGTCAGAGTCCCCAAGAGAAGCTCCTGAAGAGACTCAGCGCCTGCAGTGGGCAGGAACCTGCCCCACCCAGAACAGTGCTGCCCAGCCCCCAGCTGATAGAGTGCCCTCCCAGGGCATGGTGTCCACCCCCCTGTCTGTTTCCACCTGACCTGACCTCTTTACCTACACTCCCTGCCACCCCACCTCCCTCAATCCCTTAGGCTTGGGTTTGACAATATTACCTGTGGGTTAAGAACCAGGACTAGGGAGCAGTCAGCAAAGAGATGGCTGAGAGGAAATACTTTGAGTAAAGGGAGACCGGGTGGAGCCCAGGCACGGCAGGGTTGGAGGGATGCTGAAATGAGAGCATGAGGGAGATTTAGGGAGGGAGACCTGGATTCTCCTCTTCTAGCAGAGGAAGCCAGCAAACAGCAGATGGAACTTTCAGGCAGGAGGCTGGACTGAGTGACCTCACCCAAACCCTGTGGTCTGCTGCTTTTGCAACCTGGCGAGTCTCCCAGCTCTCCTGGGTCCCCAAGTAGGAGAGCTTTTTATAGTTCACTCCCCAACTTGGGTTTGAATAATTAAACAAGATGGACAGAAATAGTAGCCGGACAGCTAAGGCGGGTTATTTTGGGGTTTTCTGGAACACAGAGTGCTCCTGGGCGGCACCCTACCCCCGCAGGGGGTGGAGCCAGCATGAAGGCCGATGGGAGATTCCTGTGGGGGAAACCCACCCGCACCCCCCAGGGTTCCTTGGGTTGACAGGTTTGCTCTCAGCCAGAGGAGGGTCTCACCACATCTTCCTGGTCTTCAAGGAAGGAGAGGGGTCTCACTGCCTTCTGCTCATAGCTCCTCCCCTGGCAGGAAGTCCCTTCTGTTGTCTGTCAGCCCTTCTACTTCAGAGATGGTGACAGATATTGAAAATCAGATCGATAAGCAGCTTCAAGACAGGCTGAACCAGGACGAGGTGGCTACTGCTCCTCTGGCCAAGGAGCTGGAATCAGGTGATAGGAGGTCTTGCGTCCCCCTCGCCCTCCACTATAACTGTTGGAAAACTGTGGAGGGAATGAGGGTTGGAATGGGGGATGGGAGGCAGAGCTGGGGAGACGAATTGATGGGGGGACAGACTAGGCTCCAGGGAAGAAAAGGCCAAAGATGGATTAGTGTTGGGGCTGAGAAACTCTGAAGGGGCAAGAAGCTCTCTTCTAGCTCCCTAGTGTCCTGTGTTCCTGGCAGATGCCCAGCCTGGGTTTGCTGGGACAGGGTTCTAGCAGCTGGGGATGGGGAGAGGTGGGGAGGGCCCCTTCAGGTCTCCATTGCAGACCAATCATTTGAGGCTTGTTTGCATAATACTTTTGGTTCAACCACAGAGATTAGGGCCTCACCCCAACTCTACCTTGAGGCTCTACCACAGAGCTTAAAACCTGGGGCCAGAGGGGGCACTTGTAATGTTTTCTCTCTTTGGTAACAACTTCAGGGGTGGGTTTGGAGGTCAGATTTCAGGAAATACTGAAATACTCATTCATTCATGTTTATTCATTCAACAAACATTTTAAAAGCACAAACTGTAAGCCTTGCATTGTGTTGGTGCTGGGAATAAATTAGTATGGCAAGCTCCTTGCTCTCAAGAGGCTTGAAGTTTAGTGGGGGAGATGGCCATCTTAAAACCTGCTCTCCACCATTATTGAGTGCTTACTATGCATTAGATACCATATAGGAACTTCACAAAAATTGTCCCATTTAATCCTCATAACAAATCTGTGGTCTAAGTGGCATTAGCCCCATTTGACAGTTATTAGAACCAAGATGAAGAGATTTGTCCAAAGTCACTCAGCTTGTAAACTATATAAATGGAACTGGAACCTACGTTTATGTGATTCCAAGTTCGGGCTCCTAACCACTGCCCTTGTGGTCGCTAATGCCTGGAAGGAAGATGTAAATTCATTAACGCCGTGGGTGTTCAAAAGAGAGTGAGATTGCCTTTAGCTTCGGGTATGTGCTACGCGTGGCTGGGTGGGGCAATCAGGGAAAGCCTCCTAAAAGAGGTGGCTTTGCATCCTACTCAATTCATTCTACAAATACTTAAATTGAGTATCTACTACGCCCTTGTTGTTGGTGCTGAGGATCCCGAAGTGACCGAAGTCCTTGCGCTGTGGACATGCTGGGCAGGGATAGAGGAAAGGCCGAAATTATAAGTGCGCGAGTCGTAAATGCCAAGTTTCCTTTACCCTCAGAGTTGTTCTGCTCCTCCCGGGTTTCTCTCCCAGAAGCAAATACCCAAACTTCTGGGGAATCTAGAGGAAAGGCCTGTCCGTCCTACTCTGGGAAGTCCTTCCTAACGTCTATCCTGCATTTCTTTCTGTTCCAACAGAGTTCCCCACCTCCCATTTCATTCCTCTTTTTCAAGGCCAAATCTCACAGCACTAACCCGGCAGTCCGAGAGCGTCTGGCCCTTTAAGGCCACCTTCTTCCCCCCACGTGCCGTCTGGTTGGGCTGGCGACGCTGACGCACGCGTGACGTCAATGGCAGCTGGCGGAGTCTGGGCACGAGGAGCGAAGATGGGGTGGGGGTGGGGGGGCAAAAGCGAGAGGGCGGTTCATTTGCATTTAAAGGGTCCACTCCAGGGTTAGCGATCAAGGCTTTAAAGAAATGTGTATTTGGAAAACTTTCCGTCTTGCACTATGGGGCAAGAAAAAGGCGTGGTATAGCTAAAGTCGGTGGTGACTCAAGTTTGCAATGTCAATTATGTCCTTCCGCGGGAAGGGGGAAATAGTCCGTCGGTGCCCGGGCTGGAACCACGTGACATGGAGGGGGCGGTGGGGGGTGGGGAGAGGGAAGAAGGGAGGAGCTGGGGAGACGACTGTCAGGCTTCGTTTCAGCTGCCCCCACCCCCACATCCTGCCCACCCTCCTGCAGCTGCCACCACATCCTGCCCAGCCGGGGGCAGGGAACTCGTGGGGGGGGGGGGCACTCACCCAGGACACAGGTTAGGCACCCCTTCCCTACCTCTTTCAGTTCCAGGGTGGGGCGTCTGCCCTTTGCCCTGGGCCTGGCCCCAGGCACCCTGGCACTGAGCTTGGAGCACAGTTCTGCCAACACAGTCTTGGACACCTCTCTGCCCAACTCCGCCCCGCACCCTGCCCCCGCCCAAAGCGGGACTTGTTCGGTCCCAGATCAGAGCCCCATCCCTGGACTAGCACAGTTATCAATAGACAATTAGAAGTGTTCAATAACGTTTTTATAGTCTTAACTCAGATACACAGCTACAAACACATATACAGATTCATGAAACAGACTTTTGCTGAGCACATTCCATGCCAGGCCCTGAAAAGCCCTGAAGACTCAAAGTTGAGTTAAACTGCTGCCCTCAAGGAGTTCAAAATCTAGTGAAGGAGAGTAAATTAGAAACCAAAAATGTCAGTACAATGCAGTGGGTACTGATGAGGTAGATACACAGAGTGGAGAACACTATACAGAATCAGAGGTACAGGAAGACACACAAGTCGAAGGATCACCAGTATATTACCCATGCTGATGGCCCTTCCCCTCACAAGTGAGGTGGAAGATGGGAAAGATTGGGAGCCTTTGCTGGGATTACTGGAAAACTGGGAGGAAGAATGATCAGCCCAATGGAAAGTATGACATGGATGGAGGTGAGGATGGAGATTGTCCAAATGACTGTGGAGAAGGCAAGAGGGTTAACCAAGCAGCCAGTTAGAGGCTGAAACAGTGGTAATGGCTTCCCATAGTTATGAAACAACAGTCAGGAGAGAAGCAGCCCTTGTGGATGAGGAAGACCTTTCCAAATTAAGTTGGATAGGGATGCTTGGGGAGGTGTGACTAAAGGAAGCTATTGATGTCCCTTTGCCATATAAATTGATGAAGATTATACTGTACTGAGGAGTTTACACACACTTTTTAGGACTTTGGTGGGCATCTGTCCGACTCACAGGGGATTTTATAGCAACGTTAGTTGACTTTTCTCTAAGAAAGATTGAGTTGGTAGTCAGAGGGAGAGAAGGAAAAATGAGACCCAGCCATCTGAGCCTGCCTAGGCATTTTCCACCTAGCACATCCTGGGATGGGTAGTCCAGGGGCTAGAAGAAAAAGATGTAGTGAGTCATTTTCAGGAAGTCTTTATTATAATCTAACTTCCAGCAACACTCCCTAGATCCTTTCTTAGTTCTCCATGGAAATCAAGACCTCATGTTTGTTACTTTTCCTTTCCTATGAAGTTCTCTCTATAAATACATGTATATGTAAATTCTATTCTACTTGTAATGTCAGCCTCTCCTGCTCTTTCCTACTCTGTTTTCTAGTGGATTATCATTTCAGCATCTCAGGGTCCAGGACACTCCATCTCCCCCACTGAGCTTTTCCCTGCCCTCCTTTCTCCCCCCCTGCTCTTCCTGGCCCTTTAACACCCTCCTAGGTGACTCACCTACCTTCCTTCCTCATTCCTTTATTTAGGACCCAACATTCCAAGGCAGGGAGGACCAGGTGGCCAATCACAGCCCTGGCAAACCTACCTCGGGCTTGAGATTGGCTGGAGCTGTGGTTGGCGGGAGGCTCACCACTCAGATCTGTAGGATGTTGGGGAGGGGGTTTCTGGGAATCAGCCCTGGGAAATAATTTGTTCTGGGGCTGCTAATGGTTTTGAAGAGAATCCTTCCAATAGAGCTGGGGCCAGAGGGTCTCTAGCTTGAGAGCCTCAAAACTGGAGGCAGGCTGAGAACCCAGCTTTCTCAGTGTCCTGGGGGCTTGGCTGCCCCCCTGCCCACTTTTTTTTCCTGTGATCTGGGACCCAGTGGTCTGAAGGCTGAGTTCCCAGGCCTGTTCCTAAGAAGTCTTTTCCAGCAGCCCTGGATCTCTCCAGTCTCAACATTCTGCTTTCCCGACGTCGGAAACAGCCGGAAAATAAACACCCTGATGACTAAACGGTTTCTCCAGCTCGAGCCTGGGGAAGCACTAAAAATAGAGGCCACAAGTGAGGGGAGGTTCCCCACTTGAGGGAGGGGGGGCACTTTCCCATCCTGCTATTGCCACAGCCCCAGGCCTGGCACAAGACTCTGTTCTTCTCAGAGTCCTTGGGGACAGGGCAGATGGGCTCCCCCTGCCTACACTGAGGTCCTTCAGGCAAGCTAGCCCTGCCTGGTAGGGAAGACTGACATCTTCTGGTGCTGGGGCCCCATCTCTCAAATCTAATGAGGAACTAAGAAGCTATGTTTGGGGACAAAGTGGAACACTCTAAATCAGGTTTCGTGAAGGAGGGGCCAAGTGGAAGAGTTGGAAACTGAGGCCAAGGAAATAGGAGCTTGCTGGCTTCCTGTCTTAAAGCATACAAGATAAGCCTCCAACCTATTTGCAAAGCAATTCCACTGAACTTGCCTCCGCTAATGCTTGTATGAGATAATGGGCCTAAAGGGGGTCTTGACAGTCCAGCCCTTGAATTATTATAATGCAGCATGAGGTACTGTTCAAAGCAATCTACTTGTATGAACTAATTTAATCTTCACACCAATTTATGAGTTAGGTACTATTACCAAAATCTCTATTTTACCCATGAGGATCATGAGGTACAGGGAAGTTAAGTAACGTGCCTCTGTTCCCAGTTAATAAATGGTGGAATAAGGATTTGAACCAAGGTAGCTTGACTACTCCAAAGTTGATGCCTCTTATCACCATAACATGCTGCCTCTTTCGGGATATATTCGTCTCTTCAGCCCTTAACCTAGAATTGAGTCTTTGTCCAGTAAATCAGACCCAGCCAGATAGAAATCAGGGTGTGTGAAGAACTGAGTGCCCTTCTGTTCTCCAAGGTTCTTTGAGATCTAAGCCAGATTCCATCATTTCCTCAAGCTCAAGGTAGGAAGCAGACATTGGAGTAACAGGGATGCTGGGAGAGGAAGTCTGATGGGTCAGTTGTCCAGTAGGCATGGCACCCACACTCCTGTTGCAGGGCACGAGAAGATTCACCACACCCTGGAGCAAACAGGAATTAAAAACTTTTTAAAACAGCTACAACTGCTTCTTTAATAAGATGCTTTGGGGCGTTTCCTGTGCTGGGGAAATTAGGGTCACACCCCTTTAAATTGCCCCCCTCGGCTGTTCTGGGGCCGCAGGCACTGGGGATTAGGTCACCCACGAACTATGAGCTGTCGCTTTAAATTGATGGGCGTCTGCCGAGCCGGGCTCCGGGAGGGGAGGGGGCCTGTCTCAGGTAGAGGGAGCAAGCGAGCTCTCCAGGTAACCCCCCAGAAATGAACGTGTCCCTTTAAGTGGAGCTTCGGCACACCCTAAGTGAGGAAGATGGAATCTTTTCAACACTTAGCGTCTACCCTTAATTTATCTACTTAGACTCCCACCTCCCAAATCTCCTGGGGCTTGGGGGATGGGGGGAGCTGTCGAGGTAGAGTGTGTGTGTGTATGAGAGAGTGTGCACGCAGTCCGAGGAAGCTCCCGGGAAAGGACCTCCTCGAGCGCACGGTGGCAGCAGTGCTAGGCGGCCGTCCGGCCAGCTCGAAGCGGGGGCACCACGGGCGCGGGCCGATCCCTTTAGGGGCCTCTGGGTCTCGCGTGCCTACTTTGCCTCGGTCCGTCGCTGTCTCCCTCCCTCCCGGCTGGCGGAGGGATCTGCCGCTCCCGGCGCCGCAGCCTAGCTTGGAAGGGCGGTGGGGTGGGGGCCGACCCGGCCCGGCTCGGCCGGCCCGAGGAAAGCGAGGGGCGGGGCCGCGTCCCTGGGACCGCCTTTACTCCGGCCCCGCCCCCACGCCCCCACGGGTTCCTCCCATTGGCTCCCCGCCTGTCCATCACCCCTGTTCCCCCCACCCCTCAAGCTAGGCTGAGCTGTGCCTACGTCGGCCTTGACTCTTGGGGGCTGGAGGAGTTACCTTTGGAGCCCGAAAGGAGGAAGGAAGGAAAATATCAACAACAGCCGAGGCGACTCGGACGCTCGGCCCGGGTCCCCCGCCTGCCTGCCCGCCCCCGCGCCCAGGACGGGGGCCTAGGCCCCCCGGCGCCGCCCAGGGCCCGCGCGGACGCCGGCCTCATTTATTATTCCCCCCGCCCGGAGCTGCGGCTTCCAGGTGCTGAAGATCCCCCGGACTAGGGGCGAGGGCTACCCCCTCCCAGCCGTGACACCCCCCTTCCCCCAGTGGGGCCGGTGAGTATAGAAAAATAATGAGCCTGCCGCTTTAAGAGGCCCCCTCCCCCACCCCGTCCTGGGGTTGGGGTGGAGGGTGGTCTAGACCGTCCCCCTGAGGGGTGGAATGGGGTGGCCTTCTGGACTGGGAGGAACTCGCGGAGCGGGCTGTTTTCGTGTGGCGTTGGTGGGAGATTATATGGGGGACTGTTTGGGTGAGGGAGTCGGCTGTGGGGACAAGTGGAGTGGGCTGTAATTCCCTTGGGTGTTGGGGTCGGGGTGGGGACCGGGGGCTTGGGGGCGCGCCGGTCTGTTGGCGTCCGGGGGTTTAGGGCGATCCCCGAGTGGTCTGGGAAGGGGCGCCATCCTCAGAGGGGGTCTCTGGTGACAGCCGGGAGCGACTGACATTTTAACAGCCGGCCCTCCCTCCCTCTCCCTCCTCGCGCCGCCTGTTCCCTCCTCCTTGGCCCGAAATGGTGCAGAAGGGGGCCTGGGAGGGCGGCGGGAGGGTGGGGGCGGGGGGAGCCGCAGCTGTTTGGGAAGCGGGGGAGGGAGGGGGGATGTTGTTCAGATGACACCAGGGTGGTGGGTTGAGGTGTGTGAGTGTGTGTGTGTCCGGGGCCCGGGTTTGCCCGGCGCCTGTGGAGCTGGGACGCGGAGTCACCACGGAGGTGGGCACGCAGGACCCTTCCTTGGGACCTCCTAGCCCGCTCCCGAGACCCCTGATCTGGTTTGTCAGCAGCCCCAGCCGGAGAACCCCCGGCCAGAAGTTTGCAGCTGTTCAGCATCTGGGCAAGAGTTCTCCAGTCCCTCTCTCCACCTATGGCTAGCTGAACTGGGCTGGGAGTGGGGGTCTAGTGAGTGTTGGGGGGCTTTTGGGGAGGGAGGGCCAAAGAGGCTAAGATGCATCTAGTCTCTCACCCCAGTGCTAGCCCCTTTCCTATCAGTTTTGGTCTTACAGGGCCCCCCTAGTGATCACTAGGCCAAAGGGCCTAGTGATTGAAGCTCATCTCTCAGTGGCCTCCTGAGGTCTCTCCCCAATGAAAGGAGGGCTCCTGAGTGTGGGCACCTTTGGAACCACTGACTCGGTTATCCCAGGTTTGTCCTTTGAGTGGGGGACTCTCTCTGCCTTCGCTTAAGCAGCCCATTGTTGATGGGTTGGGGGAGGGTACAGTGGGTGGATCCTGTGTCCCCCTTCTCAGTGCTCAGCCCCCTTTTGAGATTTCCTTGTAGGCCTGGTTTCTTTGGTTTGGGGGAGTGGCCCTCTGCTGCCCCTTCCCCCATCCCCTCAGTGGGTGTCCTAGGCAATTCAGGGGCCAGCCTGGACTATGGGAAGTTTACCGTCTGGGGCGGTGACCTTGGGCTGCTCTGGCCTCGAGATAGCAGGGGAGCCCTGGCCAGCAGAACATTGGGTATTTTGAAGTTAGGGAGCTGTCCACCTCCCGCTCCCCTCCAAACCCCCAACAGAGAAGTCTTAGTAGTCAAGGAGAGCATTGAAAAAGGCACATGTCAGTGTTCACAGATGTCTACCCGCCTGTGGCCGCCGGGTCACACCCGCCCCAGGACTTAGCCTGGCTGTCCCAGCTCCCACGGCCTGCCTGGGAATGAATTTCCTTCCTGTGGTTTCCCAGTGTGTTGGGCAGGAGATGGGGGTGGGGTGGGATCAGTGTGAGGGTGGCTGAAGACCCGTTTATATGGAGTGATTGGGGGTTCACAAGAGCTTATGTGTAGCTCTTTCTCCACTTTCCCCAGCAGACATTTGGACCCTTGGGTCTCAGTGGTCATATTCTCTTTGTTGTAACTTCCCTGCCACCCCTCCCCCAACACAGCCTGTGTGTGTTAGTGTATTTGTGTGTATATGTATGTATATGCGTGTGCATTTGTAAAGGGCAGGGTCTCTGGTTTCTCTGGGAGAAGGGGGAGCTTTCACTTACATACCTTTAGAGGCCAGAGAGGTTGTTTTTTTTAATCTGAGGTCACACAGCAAATCTGTGTCAGAGCTTTAGTCCAACCACCACTCTTTCAGGCATGGCTTCATAGTAGGGAGAGACCATAGGAAAGAAGACACAGTCCTTCCCCTTGGAGGCCCTGGTCCAAGTGGAGAAGCAGGACCCTTGTGTTGGGGGATGGGCATGAGAGGTTGGGCTGGATTCTGTCTGCTGTGCCCAGTGCCTGGAATAGAGTAGTGGAGGACATGAGAGGGTGGCGGGGACTGCCCGTTGTCTACACCACTCTGTACCTGCTGTCCCTGGACTGGAGGAGCCTGGGCTTCCCAGCTCTGCCCCTCTTGGCTCCTGGTTCTTCTCATAGGCTCGGAGATATGATAGTCTTTCTGGCTGCTGTTACATAATCTCGCCAGAAGCTTTTTTTTTTTTTTTTTTAATCTTTCCTGGGTCTTTCCTGGGAGGTGTGATGAGGGGAGAAGGCAGAGGGTAGACTCCCCAGGTTGGGGCTGGAGGACCAGTAGCAAGGAAGCTGGGAGAGGCCTCCTGGCCTCTGAGGGGGACAGGAAAGAGGACACCTTGGGTTTAGGCCCTCATTGATTGTGACCTAGCCTCTCCCACCCTCCTCCCCGACCCTGCCCTGGGAAGGTCTCCCTGCTGTGGGTATCCCTGGGCCTTGTGCCCCCAGAGAAGCCTGCCCCTCTGCTCATCCTGTCAACCTTCTTCTTCTGGCCAGCTGGGCCCCTTGCCCTCCCCAGTTGGCTTTGGTCCAGAATCTCAATGCTTACCCTGGCCTGGTATGGGAGGGCCCTGTGTTGGACACTTTGCCACCCACTTCTGTACCTCTGTGGGGGCAAGAGGAGTCAAATGGAACAAATGGGTGGGTCCAGCATTTCCCTAGTTGTATTTAAAGCCAGGATCCCTGCTTCTCTGCCCCTCTAGTCCAGAGGGTGGTGGCCTTACTGGAGAAGGGGAGCCAGTGGGGGATGTGTAATAGAGGCCTCGACCTCTTGGGAACAAGTCATAGTTGGTGTTCGGCTGGGTCCTGGAAGTGGGTAAGAGGATCAGACATGGGCCTAGAATCCATCCTCAAGGGTCAGCCTATGGGTCTTGTGGCACTGTGGTGGTGGGTTCTCCCCACCCCTTGCGATCATAGCTGGGACTCTCCAGGCTCTCTGAGGCCAACTGGTTTGAGGCAATTATCTCCCTTTTAGAGGGAAGGAGGAGATGGTGGCAGGGCCAGCATAGCCTCAGCATCACTGTAATCTCTGGTGACTTTTATGAGCCAGTCATGGGGCCGGAGTCCGGCCAACCGTCTGTCCTTCTGTCCCAGTTTGGTGACTTACTCATGGGGTGAGGGGGAGGTGTTAGGTGCTAGTAGTTCTGTTCTGGGAGCTGAAAACCTTTCTGTGGTTGATGTTCCACTGTCTGTCCGCAACTGCAGCAGGCAGAATGGAGCTTAGACTTCAGGAAGAACTTATCAGTGGAGATAGATGGGAGAGAGAGAGAGAGCTCTAACTTGGCTTGGGAAGGATGGGATCTCAAAATACTTTCTTCGCCAGTGGCTCTTGGTGGCTCTGCTGAAAGGCCTTGAACTTTGGCCTAGTGGGGATGGTGCTGTTTGGCTCCTGTAATATTTATTTTCTCTTCTTCCCCCATGCCTGGGACTGAAAGTATCCTGAGGAGAGTTTGTCCTGAGAGCTGTGGGATGGCTGGCCTTTGGGCTCCTTTCCCCTGAAGGGGGCGGGGTGGGGGTCTTGTGCAGACTGGCATGCCCAGATGCACCTGGCAGGTCCACAGCATTTAGTGGCACACATGCATGGAGGTGTGCAGCACACACACACGAGCGTGTAGACACCCATGAAGCAGCTGCTCCCTGTAGCGGGTGGGGGTAGCGAAAGGCAAAGATAATTGAAAGATTGGAGACTGGGGACAGGGTGAGGGGACTGGAGGCAAGAAGGCAGAGGCATGCACAACTCTGAAGAGAGGAGTGTTGACTCGAGCAAGAGGGATTGGGTTTAGACCTAGAGCGTAGCGTGTGAGTTGGGGAGCCCTGGCTGACTTCCCTCACTGCCCCTTGCAGCATTCCACCCCCGCCACCATTTTTCCCTCTCTGTGCCCCTGGCTCAGCCTGCCTCAGCCCCTCACTCGAACCGTATGTCCTTGGGTAAGTCTGCTTTCCAGATGTACAGGAGTTTCACTTAGCCTTGTGGTGAGCAGAGCACCTGGGTGTTTTGGTGGTTTGTCACTGGTCTCTTTTGCCCTCCCCACTCATCCAGATAAGCAAGGCCATTCTGAGGTATCAAGGTTACATCTGAGCCCTCAAGCATTTGGGGGCCAACTCCTGGCCTGGGTGACCCCCAAGACCCTTTGCATCTGATTTTTCCTTTTCTTGAGGCTGTAGCCGCAACCTCTCCTTCCTGGGAGCCTAGTCATGCTTCTCTGGCTGGTCCTGCCTGGTGTGGAGACAGGGGGATGCATTCACTGACTCTGCACAGGACCCTGATAGCCTGGGGTTGAGGGGTGGCAGCTGTGCCTATTGTCTGATCTCTCTCCCCTCTGTTGTAGGCTGGGAAGGGAAGGACTTGTATGGAGCTCTGGCCTGTTGCTGGCCTCAGCCAGGTGGGACCATATTTACTCATTTAAACTCACCTTCCCAGGAGGCTTCAGGCTCTAGGCCTGCTCACTGACCTTGGCTTGGTGCCTCTGGCTGGGTGCTCTGGCCACTCCCCTAGGAGTTGGAGAGACCAGGGAAGCATATAGAGAAGGAACATTTTTTGCCCCCTGGTCATGAGCACTTTTACCCAAGGGCAGTACCCCACTCACCCTATTTTCCAATATACTTTGGAGACCAAAAACTAAAACTTTTGAGATCCCTGGGGATTGGAGAAAGGAAACTTCCATTTGTTGTGTCCCTGTGTGCCAAGCTCTGTGCTGGAAACATAGGAAGACTCATTTATTTTTCTCCACATTGTTTTTTGTAATTGAGGAGACTGAGTCAGAGATTTAAGTGACTTGCTCAAGCTTTCCCAGTTAGGAGGTGTTCAGGGCTTTTGTCTAAGGTTAAGGGAAGGATCCTGCCCTGCAGGAGGGGCAGTGGAAAAGGAGGCCCAGGGAGACCTGGGAAGAGGAGGAGGATACATTGAAGGGAAGAACGAACCCAGTAGGATTCCCTGGCAGGAGTGCAGAGGATTAGGGTCTGGTGGCAAGATGGGGGGGCAGGGGGACATGCTTTGGTTCCCTGAGAAGGTATTGTCTTCTGATTGAGTGCCATGGGAGGACGCCAAAGCAGGGGTATGTAGGCAGGAACAAGTGACACTCAGAGACCCTTCCTGGGTACCAGTGAGTACCCCCTAAAGCTGCCATATGAGATGGATGAGGAGAGAGACTAGATCAGGAAAGACTTGAGCCACAAGAGTCCTGGGCTTGTGCAAAGGCAAGAGGCATGGCTGACTTGAGCCTCCCAGGCCCAGATATTAGGGAATCTGCCCTGGAAGGAATGTGCTGTTACTCCTGGGAGGGAGAACCTGCCTGCTCTCTGTCCAAGTTGTGCGGGGAAGCGCTGTGCTCAGCAGTCAGCCCTCCTCTGCCACTAATTCCTGGTGACCTTGGGCATGTCCCTGCACATTCTGAGTTGGTTTCCATTTCTGTGAAACAGAGATGCCTCCCCCGGAAGAGGAAGGAGGTTCCATGGGAAAACGTGTGGTACTCAGCAGAGTGGGTGCTTGGAAAGTGGCTGCATCCTTTCTTCCAGACATCAGCTCCAACCTGGCCCTGGACTTGCCTGCTAAGGCAGCGGTCCAGAAGGTGGGGTGGAGGCACGCAGTGTCCTGGGTAGGGACTGGATGTGAGGGGGACTTAGGAGGCCCTGAGGGGACCCTGGGACGGGCTTGTGAAGCTGAGCCCAGCTCTGCCCTCCCCAACCAGCTGCCTCCTTGTCTCAGAACCTGCCCACTCCACATTTCACCCCAGAGTCTTACCAGATCCCTCTGGCTGAGTGCTTACTTATCTCTCATGATCTCCCTGCCCCCACCCTTGCCAGCAAATACTTGGGATTGAGGGTTGGGAGAATAAGGAATAAGAGAGAGCTCATCCTCAAATCTCAAGGGAAGACAAACGGGCGGGAGTGGGTGTGGATGGGGAGAGGAGGGTTGGTCTCTTTGTGGAGTCTTCCCACTCCAGTTGGATCGAGTAACACGGAGGCAAGGGGATGGAGCAGGTGACCTCAAACCTTTAAAGCATGCGTGTGTTAATGGTTGGGGGTAGACCAGGAGGAAGGGCTGATCTTGAAAGGGTTGCCTCAGGCCTCCCCAGGCACATCTCTCTTTGACCTCTGAGCCCCTTTTCTCCATCCCCCACAGCTGCCTGCCTCTCTGCTGACTCCCCTATGCATACCCCATGGCAGGCCTGTGGGGCCCAGGCTGACTGGGTGGGGACAGGTGTCCTGGCCCAGCTGTTCCCTCTTGTCTCCCCCACCTGTCAGCCCAGAGGGTGGAGAGCTGACAGGGAGCAGAGATGAGGAACCCCTTGGCCTCCTCACCTGCTCCCTGGGGTGGGGCCCTGGTTATAAAATGTAGCAGAGGGATTGAGAGTAGACAATAGGCAGGACTTCCCACTCAGAGGAAGGATAAATCCTGACCATAGGAATGGCAGAGAATGCTGAGTACATAGAGATCCTAGCTGTCAGAAATCAGAGGGGTCTTTGCACAATATCTTCTTGAAAGGGTGAGAGACTGGATATTGGTGAGGGGCATGGATCAAGTCTGGGGGCAAGTATTTGACTAGGTGTATGTAGGTACTCCCCCCCCCCCCCCCCCCGCTGCCTGCTAGTGTGGCGGGGTCGGGGCAGCTCCATCTGGCTGGGCATCTTAGCCTCACCTGGCACCTTTCCTGAAAGCAGCAAGCTAATCCTATAAGAGCTGCCTGGCTGGCCGCCTCAGCAGGCCCACGGAGCCGCACTGCCGGCCCTCCCTTGCCAGGGGCTTAGAGGACTGTCCTTCCAGTCAGAAGGAGATCCAGCTGCCACCCTGAGCGGCCCCTTTAAATCCCCGGTGGCTTCCCGAGGTCACGATGTCTCTAGGAGGATTTGCTTTCCGTGATTGGATTGGCCTCTTTGTGGGGGGCAATGCTGTCTGCAATTGTAGGTGAACACTTCACATTCTCATCCTCCACCTTCCCTTCCATCAGAATTGGTGCTGTCCAGTCTGAGGGCCCAGGCCTCAGGCCTCCTCCCTTCTCTCCTTGCTCTCACGTTCCAGCAATCAGGACCTGGACCCCCTTCACCTACTTCAGCTAAAGCAGCCTTGCCCCTGTTCTCTGGATGGGAAAGAAGGATCTTGCTGCTTTAAACAAGGGGACAGACCACTGCCCTGGAATACAGTGCCCTTCTGAGACTGTCTACTGCCTGTTTTTCTCCACTTTTTCCTCTTCAGCTTGTTCTTCCTTAGGCCAGGGGCCCATGCTCCATAGTTTTCCCAAGCCCTCATTTCCATGGGCAGTCCCTCTCCTGATCTAACCATCAGCCCTCCTGCTGCAGTGGCAGGCAGCCCAGACCCAGCACTGGTGGCATTATGCTCACCCCAACGGCTCTCAAGCTGACCCGCCCCCAAGGCCCCAGCTGCCACTTTCACTTCTGTCTCCTGAGACCCCAGAGGGAAGTTGGGTGGGGAGGTGGAAGGTGACCCACTAACCGTCCCAACCGCCCCACCTCTCCTCAGCTGAGGCTTCAGATGGCCAGGGGCCCCTGTCCGCCACTCTCAGCTAGATGAGTGGAATGGGCTTAGGTTGCAGGGGAAGGGTTGGCTGCAGTGGGAGGAATGGTGGTTAGATAGCAGGAAGGACTTCCTGGGATAGGAGACCACTGCCTGCTTGGCTTCATTGTTTCAGAGGGTACAGCTAGAAACATAGGTATTATAACTGGACAAACAGGTCATTTGACTTCTTCAAGGTAGGCAGGGGATTGGCTGTCTTCTAGCTCCCATTAGTTGGACTACAATGCTGGGGCTGCAGTGCCCTCCCAAGTGTTACCAGCTGCCCATGCTTAGTCAGGTAACTTCTAACAAAGCAAATTTTAGCCCCAGAGACTACTTTGAGTTCAAAGACTCAGCCTGGGAAGTCCTCTCTGTAGTCTTACATCTATGTCGCCTGCTGTACTAGGCTATTTCCTCTCGTTTTGCACTTTGGGGAATGGAATTTAGAAGTGGGGATAGAGGTGGAAGTAAGGACAGTCCGCTCATGTCCTACTGCTGCCCCAGCCTTGGCACTAAAGAGGGGAATAGGGTTTTTCTCCTGAGGAACCCACAGGCAGTTTTGGAGCCATCACACTTTACCCCATGAACCTTATCCAATTCCTCTAGCTGCAGTGCTTACTTGTTCCTCATAATTACACCTCCTCCCCTCAGATCCCTTCCTGGACAGGGGACCTGGACAAGAGTGGAGGACCCAGTTGGATTGAGAGCTCTAGACAGTACCACTAGATCAATTCAGAAATGTTTTCTGCAGAAGAAGGATGAGACTGGAGACCTGAGGTGCCAAGAACTCCATGTGGGGTCCCTAACTGCCTAGGGATGCTGGGTGGGGGTGTCCCAGGTCCTAGAATGGGAAGTAGAACTTGATGGAATAAGGTCAGAGACACTATGCAAATCCCCATGCAAATGAGCAGTAGTGAGTCATTACTCATTGGCCTGCTGGGTGGAGCATGAGGCAAGGCTCAGGCTCAGGTTCCAGAGCTGGCCCCACTAATGACCATGACAGTGACCTTGGGCCAGTCACTACTCTAACCAGAAGCAGGATCCCAAGCCCTGGGTCTGATAGGCACTCCAGGTGTGTGAGGGGATTGGCTTGGCAGAACCTCTGCTGCCAGGGCCTGTGCGCCCTGCCTGGCACCTGCCCTGGCTGACCATGAGCCTCTGCCAACCCTTGGCCATCTGTTGTGGAGGTTATCGTTCCGAAAGCACCTCCGTCTTCATCAGGCCTGTTCCTCCACTCTTCTGGCCTCCACATTGCCCTCCCCTCCTAAGCTGGAGGACAGGGGACCTAACTGGACCAACTCTTCTGTTATCTCTCCATGGAATCACACAGTCCTGACCTCCCTTCCTTTTGAGCCGCTATAAAGAGCATAGGAACAGAATGTCTAGGCTGGAAGGGCACTTGGGTACCTAGTCCACTCCACCTACCCATTATACTGGCCAGTGGGGTGAACTCTGGCGGGGGCAGTGCCATATTCAAGTTCACACAGTGAGTTAGGGCCAGGGCAGGGACTAGAACCCAGGCATCCAGAATCCCTACCCATAGTCCCCGTATTTCCCTGGGCTGTTCATTACCCTACCTCACCTACCCCTTTTCTACTAGGACTCAGTCTCCTGTTGCCCCCAGATTCTTCCTGAGGTCAGAGGGGTGGCTCTGGGAACTTGTGGGCTTAGGGTGGTTCCTAGGAGCCAGCCTAGAGGCCACCAGGGCAAGGCCAGAGCTGGGGTGGGAAGTGCTGGAGGTCGGGGGGGGGGGGGCGGTGGCTGCTGCCTCTGTAGGGGGCCATACAGCCTCAGTGATGCTACAGGAAGGATGAGAGCTAGACTACAGGAAGGACAAGCTGGGGTGGGGAAGCAGTGGAGGCGGCTCGGGAGACAGCCCCTCACTGGAGAGCCATCTCCTGGGCAGAGAACAGGCTGGCCCCATCCCAGGAGATTTGCCAAGGAGAAGAGGGCGGAAAGCCTAGGGTGGGGCGCGGGAGAGTTGTCCAGCGGAAACTGGAGGGAGGGCTCCTAGCCCTGCTGCCCACACTGGGTGCTCCTCTTGGCAAGTCGATTCCTGTCCCTTAAGCCCCTTAAGCGAAGGCTTCAGTGCCGACCTCCGCTTGTGTTCTTAGGGTGCCTGGGACCTGAGACCACCCCCGCCCCAGGTCCAGCTTTCTTGGACTGGCCCTCTCTCCCTCCCCACAGCCCAACAGTCCGCCCCCAGGTCCCTTGTCGGTGAGTTAAAATTAGCTCAGTGCCCAGACTAAAAATAGCCCCTGCCCAACCCTGAGGCTGTTGGGCTGGGGGAGGGGAGTCCCCGAGGGAGGGGAGGATGGTGGGAACCAGGGGTTTGGGGAGTGAGCCTGCCAAACAGAACTTTGAAGGGAGGAGGAGGATGGGGATGGGTACCTGCCTGTGCCTTTGAGAGCAGACCCTAGAAGAACTTTGGGGCGAATGAAAGGAGGCTGCCTTGTGGGAGGGGGAGCAGAGAGGGGGCAGAGAGATTGGAGAACAGGGAGGAGCCAGGGAGCAGTGGGTGGGGAGCAGGCGGGGGTGCGAGAATTGGACTGTGCGCGGTGGGGGAGAGGGGCAGCGTGAGACCCCAGCACTGCCTTTGCCCAGACTTCGAGGGGAGGGTGATGCCCCCCACTTCGGGGCTAGTACAGTGTTTGTGAAGGAAGGGCTGTCTGTGTAGATTCCAGAGGCTGCGAACCCCAGGGCTCTCTTGCCTGGGCCCCATCTCTTGGTGGTCACTGAGTTTACCTTCCCACCCATCTTCCAGAGCTCCTCAGCATGTGTCTCTGCGTAGAGGGCTGCGGTTCAGAGAGAGTGGCTTGGAAGGTTTGTGAGCCCTGGGGTGAGGCAGGAATGGAGGCAGTACCCCGGGCGTTTAGAGGGCCGCTGGGCCTTGTGCCCACCTCTGCCCACTCTCAGGGCCTGCTTGCCCTGGAGCCTGGACCTAGCCAGAGCCTCAAGAGCCAAGATGCTCCATCCCCGGCCAGGTCTGAGCTCAGTCCTGGCCCCTGAGGGCCTCCTTGCCTCTCCCTGCCCTGCCTTAGGTGGGCCCTGCCCTTCCCTTGTCTGTCTCTTGGCAGGACTGCAGGATTTCAGAGGACAGGGTTGGAGTCCTGTCGAGTTTCGCCCACGTGCTCGGCCTAGCATCAGCGTCGTGCAAGCAGTTTCTTGTTCTCTACCTGCTTCTCTCTCAACCTCTGTCTCTGTCTAGTCTCCTGCCTCTCCCTCTGTCCTCTGGCCCTCTCCTTGTCTGCCTCTGCCCCTCACTCTGCCTTCCTCTTGGACTCTCTGCCACTTTTTCTCTGTCTCTTTTCCTGTCTGTGTGTCTGTCCCCCTCTGCCACCCCCCTCTGTGTCTGCCTCACCCACGTCTCCTCCCTCGTTAGTGAGCAGGCTGTTTGAGGCCGCCTGACTGTGGGGGTGACAGGTGGATTGGATTGTCACCCCCTCCCCCAGCGCCTGCTGCTTATTTCATGCCCTGCAGCCCAGCTACAGGGAAGGGGCGGGAGGAGGGATGACAGCTGTCTCCAGCACCTCCTGCCTTCCCCTCCAGTCCACAGCCCTGAGCAGCCTGGGAGGAAGGGATGAAGGGCCTGCTTAATGAGAGTTTCTCACTATGTGGAAGAGCAGGGTTTGAAGCCCGATGCTCTGTGACGGGGGCTGCTCACTCAGCCTCTCTGGGCAGCTGCTCCATTTTGATTTGCGCTGGTATGGCAGCGCTGAAAGCAGATGCTCTGCAGTTCCTCTGAACCTCTGGGCCGCTCGGACAGAGGGTGGATATGGGTGGAAGGGTGCAGGGGAGAAGGGGAGCTAGGTAGTCCCCTGACGACAGCAGGAGAGGGGAGGTGGAGGCTAGCCCCTGGAAGGCACTTCTGCAGCTCCCCCAGGAAGGGCAGCCCTGCTGCAACTGCAGCTTCAGGAGGCTGCCCTGACCGCTTGCCCCAACTCCTCCCGCTGGCCCCAGGCCACCCTCACACAGGAACTGAGATAGCATCATTCTGAAACCCGAGAATGGTTTGAATATTGCTCAGGTACCAAGTGGTGTTACATTGGGGGAGGCAGGAGCCTGTTACTTCTCCCATGCCCCCTCCAAACCAAGATCCCCTTTAGGGTACATTTTATATGTTATTTGCATCTTATTTGCATGTCAGTACAACCCACATGTTCCTATTGGGTCTGTAGCCCAGCTGAGGAAACCGTTTGTCCATGGGGTCCTTCTGGGACCCCCACCGTTTCTGGTCCCCTCGCTCAGCCTCTACTCCTTGTCAAGCGTGTTGTCAGATGAGCCTCCTGCCCTGTGTCCTGTCTCATTTGCAAAGGCTTCTCTGCAGCCACCCTTCTCCACAGACGGTGGGTCTGCGCCTGCCTCCCTGGGACTCAGCCCAGCTGCCATCCTCCTCCCTCTTTGCTCCTTCTGTCTCTGTTGGGGGAGGCCCTATCTCTGTCTGCTCCCACTTACTCCCCAGGAGGTCCACCCTGCCCAATCCTGTCCTGCCAGCACTACTCCGAGTAGGTGAATCAGAATCAGAAGCAGCTGGAGTCTTCGAGGGGGTACTTTGGTGACAGAGATGCTGCCAGCCCAAGGAGTCACAGCTGTGGCCTGAGGTCAGGATTGGGTGGGCCCTGGGGCCATCAGAGCGGGAAGGCCATCCTGGATAACCCCGTCTCTGTGGCAGCCCTAAGCCCTCCCAAGCCTTTGGCCTCCAGGAGAAGCAGCCAAAAGCCAGGTCATCTGGGAGGGCCTCCTAGAGGAGGAGCGGGCTGGAAAGGGGAAGAGGAATGGGGCCGGCCCAGGCGAAGAAGAAAAGGCTCACATCTGGATAACATGCCCAGGCCTCTGGCTCCTGGCAGTTGGTTAGGTAATTAGGAAGAGAGCTAATTAAGGAGGTCCAGGTGTTCATTAAAATCTCCCTAATTGGATAGGAGGGAAGCTTGGTCAAGATAGGCCTCCATACCTTGGATAGGGTCAGTTTAGGATTCATTGTGCCCACCCAGGCCCCAGCCACCCCTTTTTCCAAAGTAAGGGCTGAGTTCTTGCCCTTACTGTTCTTGCCCCCAAGCTTTCCAAGACTGCAACAGTGTAGAATGGATAGCAGAAGGGGAAAGAGATGAGTGCAGACTGACCCTGCTTTGTAGGAAGGTTCCTGGTTAGATAGGAGGAAGGACTGCCCAAGGTAGGGGCATCTCCTCCTCTGGCAGTGTTGGCACAGAGGTAGGAGTGGCAATGGGGAGGGCGCCATGGGAACATGGAATCATAAAAAGTGCTTTGGGCTACTGGGTATAGATGAGGCCTGGTCTTTTTAACCCTGACTTTGCTCTATCAGAGGATGCTCAGTGGGTCTCTGTGGCTTCCCTGTCTTCTCAGCCCTGATCCCTCTAGCATCCCAGCTCCCCCAGCATGAGGCGGGGGTGGGGGTGGTGGTGTAGGAGATCAGCCAGGGAGCTGGTTGCCAGGTGACAGTTGCCTAAGCAACCCAGTCCTCTCCATCTCCATGTACTCAGGGCTGCTCCTTAGAAGACTTTAGAGTCTCACCCTCTGTACCAACCAACCTGAGGGTAGGGAGGGTTGAGGACTGGAGTAGCAGGGGTAGTTGGAGGGTAGGGGGCGTCCAAACAGACAAGCTGCCGGCGCAGCTGGGAGAGGAAGAGTTCTGTCTCCTCAGAGGATAGAGTGGGAGGAGCTGGTCCTGCAACAGAAGTTAGACCAGAAGAAGGACTTCTCACAGGGTCACAGCGATGAAACAATCCTTTCTTCCTTTCAACAGACATTTCCCAAACTCCTCCTTACACGGGATAGAGTGGTGAAGGATACAGATGTGGTTCCTGCCCTCATGAAGCTTCAGTCTCATAGGGGAGCCAGGCATTAAATAGAAGCACAGAATTGTAATTATTTACAATCATGATAAATGCTAGAAAGAAAAGAACAAAATACTCTTGAGAGTCAATAATCTTGGGGAGAACCAAAGGAATGAAGTTAGATTGTAGGAATGACTTTTCTGAGGATCGTGAGAGCAAAGAGAGGGATCTCTCCCAACTTCAGGGAAGAGACAGCATTGGCCAGAAACTGGTAGAGGTTACCTCTCAGCAAAAATTTGCTGATGAGCAAAAGGTGGCGAGAAGGAGATAGTAAAATGGGAGAGGGATGAAAGGTGGATACTGTGAGCCAGAGGAGGGTGATAGTGACTGCATTTACCAGTCTAGATTGGGGTTTTCAAGGCCAGGCCAGAGAATCCCCTTTAAAAAGCCGCCTTCTTGAAAAATTTTTAAAAGCCCTCTTCTTAGCCCTCCCTTGCCCTCAGTGTGCCCTCCCCGCCCCGTTCTCTGCCAAACCCGTACCACTGCAACTCTGGAAAATACAGCCTTTGGATTGCACTGGGAGGCGGGGCAGCCGAACTCCTCGGGCTGGAGCCTTTGCAGTGGCGTGTTTGGCAGAGATCGGGGTCACAGGCGAGGGATGGGGTGGCTGGAGCTAGTTCTGGGTCCAGATATCTGTTCAGCCGACTCAGGGTTGGCTGGGCTGGTGATGGTGATGTCCTAGGGCATGTGTGAGGGTGGACAGTAGGAGGCCCAAGGCCCATGGAGCACCTTGAGGATAAGGAAAAAGGGAAGAGGGTTTGAAGATTTCTCCCTGGGGAGAGAGAGGGAGGTGTGGAGGGGCCTTCTAGGAGTGGGGAGGGGGCTGCATTGTTTTCTGAAGCTACCTGGACAGAGCAGAAGCTCTCTTTCCAGCTGGGCTAGGGAGCGCCTGAGGGAAAGTCCTGGTCATGGGAAAGGGTGGGGAGGGATATTCCTGGCTCCTCCCAAGGCCATAGATTCCCTGCCTTCCCTCTCTCCTTCCCTCTGTGGCCAAGATGCCAAGGCTGAACTTTGGCATCTACTGTGGAACCTTGGGACCCACGGTTGAGTGGATACGTAAAGGCTAGAGGACCTCAGCAGCCACTGGAAATGGGGGCTGGGGAGAGGGTTCCTAATTACAGGTGTCTCTGTCGTCAAACACCCACCCTCTGCCCAGGTTGGTTGTGGGGAGGTGAGAGCCCACCTTCCTGGACTCTGTAGTGGGCCCTCTGGCAGGGACTCTGTGGAAGGGGAACTCTGGAAAGGAGAACTGGGCTTCTGTGGTCTGGGCTCCTTCCAGGACCCTATCAGAGTGGCTTTAGAAAGCATGGGTCCCATGCCTACTGCCCCTTTCCACCATCTCCCACTATTCCATCTCTGGAATCACAGAGCCAGAAGGGCCCTGGGGTCATCTTGTGCCTCCATCCTGGGCCCTTCCAGTCCCCGGGGGCTCACCCAGCCTGTTTAGGTGCTACCCACACCTGAGAGCATGCACCTTGTCTGGATCAGGCTGGGCTGCCATCCCTGTGCCTCCTTCCATCCTGTGGTACCTCACGCTGTACAGTGCAGGGCCTCCGTTTTCCCTCCTGGCCCTTTAATTGGAGCTCTTCGACCAGTGGGCCATGATGGGTTTATAGGTGTACTGAAACAAGGATCCTTCCACCTGGTGCCTGTGTCCCCCTGGCTGCCAGCAGCCTCTTTCCTGTCTGGCACTGGTTCTATATTTTCTCTACATGCTTTGAGTTGAGCAAGGTTGGGAGGCAGTGCTCTTAGACTGAGCTTGGGTTCTAGGCATGCCCCACTCCTCTAGAGCAGGAGTTGGCAAACTGTGACCCATGGGCCAAATCTGGCCATGCCTGTCCTTATAAATCTAGTGTTATTGGGGGCACAGCCACACTCGTTCTTTTAAATGTGTTGTCTACAGCTGCTTTCATGCTGCAATGGCAGAGTTGAGTAGTTACAACAGAGACGGTATGGCCTGCAAAACCTGAACTACTTACTATTTGGCTTCTTTTTTTTAAAATATTTATTTACCTTTTTTTTTTTTTTTTTTTTTTTGCTGCAATGGGTCTTAGTTGCGGCACGTGGGATCTTTCGTTGTGGCGCGTGGGCTCCAGAGCACATGGGCTCTTCGTTGCGGCACACGGGCTCTCTAGTTGAGGTGCGCGAGCTCAGTAGTTGTGGCGCGAGGGCTTAGTTGCCCTGCGGCATGTGGGATCTTAGTTCCCCAATCAGGGATCAAACCCACGTCCCCTGAATTGGAAGGCAGATTCTTTACCACTGGACCGCCAGGGAGGTCCCTATTTGGCTTTTCTTTTTCTTTTTTTTTTTTTGTGGTACACGGTTCTCTCACTGTTGTGGCCTCTCCCGTTGCGGAGCACAGGCTCCGGACGTGCAGGCTCAGCGGCCATGGCTCATGGGGCCCAGCCGCTCCGCGGCATGTGGGATCTTCCCGGACCGGGGCACAAACCTGCGTCCCCTGCATCGGCAGGCGGACTCCCAACCACTGCGCCACCAGGGAAGCCCCCTATTTGGCTTTTTAAAGAAAAAATTTACTGACCTCTGGTGTAGAGGGGTGGTTGGTTGGTTTGTTTGTTTATTTAAAGCAGCAGAATCCATTCTTCAAAGCAGAAATTTAGGCCAAGGCCCACTGAGTAAAACAGATTGGTGTAGAGGAGCCCTGGTTAAAGGGAGATAGGGGTTCTGCAGCCCAAGCCCTACTTTGGGACTCCAGGCTCCAGGGTTCCATGAGTCTGGTATGAGGACCACTGCTCTAGACCTGCTCTGGTATATTCTTGAGCCAGGGGTGCAGACACACTCCCATTCTGGCAGCAGGTACACCGGGCTAGCTGTTCACAGCCTCGGCGGGTGTTCACTCGGCACGTTCTCTGCACCGGGCTCCGTATGGGAACCACCATCCTAGGCCAGTGGGGCAGCTGGCAAGCCCAGGTGTCTCTGCTCCTGGTGGGCTCTGGGGAGAAGTGAGGGGGTCGGACATTCTCTAAGACTCAGACCCTTAGGAGTCAGGGAGCTCCCTGATTGTGTGCTGTCTGACCTAGAACCTGAGGGCAGCAGTGATGGTGTGGAAGGAGCCTGGAGCAGAGTCCTGGGCCCTGAGTGAATTCCGGCTTGTGCCTGGCTGTGGCATGCCATCACCTCAGGTCACCAACATTTCCTTAGTTTGTGGATGGGGCTCAGATGCTGCCAGCCTCTCACAGGGGTGCTGTGAGGCTGGCCCGTGTGCCAAAGGAGCAGGCCTGAGGGTTGCCAGGGCTGACAGTCCTCTTGTGACCCTCCCCACCCAGGAGGCTGTGCAGAAGGTGTCCCGCAGACCATGAACTGAGTGCTGGTCCGAGACTGTTCATGAGCACAGTGTGAGGTGTGCCGAGACCCGCCACCCAGCTATCCCCTCCCCTCCCCGGCAGTGAAGATCCCCGGAAAAGATGGGGAGGAAAAAGATTCAGATCCAGCGAATCACCGATGAGCGGAACCGACAGGTGAGGGGATCCGGGAGCTTCACGGAGTGGATGAGGGCAGGGAGCTGGCCTCTGCCTCCACTCCACTTCCAGCCACTCCAAGAAGGCTTCCTGGAAGAAGGGGGCTCTGGAGTCTGTTATGGAAGGGCAAGGGCTGAGTTGGGAGAAGAGGAATCCCCACCTCCCTGCAGCTCTTAGGACCCTGTGTCCTAGAACCCCAAGACTTATCTGCTGCTGCAACCAGGCAGACCTGAGCCCCTACAATATGCAATATGCAAACCTCAGGCCGCACCCAGGCACTTCCCCTTTCCCGAGATGAATCCTTCCCCTCCTCCTACCCCAAGGGAAGAGCCTGGAAGCTCTTCTGTTCTCCCTCCCTAACCTCTTTATAGCCCCCAGCACAGAGGTGTGGAGTTCTGTCCATCTGAATGTCTGCCTTCAGTGAATTGGCCCTGGGCTGTGCCTTGGCCATGTGTTGGCAGAGGGGTGCTGGCCTGTTCCTTGCCCAGACCAGGGGCTCCTGAGAACAGGGTTACCCTGAGGCAGGGGCTGGCTATGTCCAGCTTCCTGTAGGTGGGACTCCTGGGCAGACCTTGACTGAGCCAGGCCTGGCCGCCCACACGCCCACCTACAGGTGACATTCACCAAGAGGAAGTTCGGGCTGATGAAGAAGGCGTACGAGCTGAGCGTGCTCTGTGACTGCGAGATCGCGCTCATCATCTTCAACCACTCCAACAAGCTGTTCCAGTACGCCAGCACGGACATGGACAAGGTGCTGCTCAAGTACACGGAGTACAACGAGCCGCACGAGAGCCGCACCAACGCCGACATCATCGAGGTAGGCCCACGCACGCGGACCCCACCCCCGCCTGCAACTGCACGCCACGTGCCATGCAGCATGCACACTTGGACCTCCCCGTGCACGCACACATGCACACCTGCCCCTTGAAGCCCCCTCACCTGTGCGCACACACATACAAACCCACATCCTCTTCTACAAACCCCGGGCCCGAGAAGGAGGGAGGGCAGTGAGGTAGATGTCAGATGGGGCTGCCCACCCAGCCCAGTCCCACCCCAGCCCTCTCTGAGCTGCTTTCTTCATGTCTGTCAGGCACAACATGACATCTCTGCTCTGTCTGCTCTCAAATTCTCTCTCTCTCTCTCTCTCTTTCCTTCCTTCTCCATCTTTTGATATGCTCCTGCATCTGACTCTTCCTTTCTGTCTCCCTCTTTGTTTCCATCTCTGATGCTCTGTCTCTGTCCCTTTGTGGGTCCCTGTGGCTCTATTTTCTGTTTCAAAGAGAGCTGACATTGTAAACCATTAAAGGACGTGGGCTTTGGAATCCAGCTCTGGCCTTTACTGGCTGTGTGGCCTTGGGCAGGTGGTTTCGCTTCCCAGAGCCTTGGTGCCCACCTCCACGAAATGGGGCCAGTGCCTGCTTTGAAGGGTGTTGTGTGAATTGAATGAGACAGCCCAGTTCCTGCTTCTCACACTGGGGGTACGGGACCTGTGCCGATGAAGAAGGGTGCCTGGGAAGCCACAGGCCTGCCTTCCTGGAGCGAGACTTCCACTCCACAGATGTGGAAGAAATTCTTTTATTTTTATATTAGAGAAAACAGATTTACTCTAGACTAGAATGTGAAATTCACATTCATTTTCAAGACAAAACAAGCATCTGTGAAGATGTTTTGAGCATGGAGAGGTCAGCTTTGGGGTCTCCTCCACACCACCAGGTGTGCATCCCCTACTTTGTGTGGGTGCATGGGAGAAGCTGTGGCCTTTGCTCGAGGACAGCGTACAAGGTGGTACGTGGTAGGAACTCAGTAAATGCAAAGAAATGTTTTGTCTTTCTCTCTCTTATTCTTCTACCTCTCTGTCTCCATTTCGATTTCTCTTTCCCCTTCTTCTTTTAAGCAGAGCCCAGGAATTGAGCCGGGCAAAGACAGCCCTGACTGCCTTGCGCTGGAGAGCGCTCTGTGCCTTCTGGCTGGGGCTCACCTAAGGGTAGACAGGGTACCAGCCCCTCAGCTCATCCCCCAGAAACCCCCCACCCCACCTGTCACCTTGGAAGCACATGTCCCTGTGCCGGCTGCAGTCCCTGGGTTAGGCCCACCTTTCACGTGACCCTGTATTCTGACGCCTCCCCCACCAACCACACAGTCACACAGTGCCCTAGTAGGAGAGTCTTAGGGAAGGGCTGGAAGGAACGCCAGGGAGGCGGGGGGTGGTCGGAGCTGGGAGGACCCTCACCTCTGCTGACGGTAGTGGTGCGGTTACAGACCCTGAGGAAGAAGGGCTTCAACGGCTGCGACAGCCCGGAGCCCGACGGGGAGGACTCGCTGGAACAGAGCCCCCTGCTGGAGGACAAGTACCGGCGCGCCAGCGAGGAGCTCGACGGGCTCTTCCGGCGCTATGGGGTGAGCCCCACTCACTCTCTCTCTGTTGGCCCCCCTTCCGGCCCCTTCCCCCCCAGGCGCTGCACAAGAAGCACAGGGAATGTGAGAGCCCTGAGGTGGACGAGGTGTTTGCCCTGACCCCCCAGACGGAGGAGAAATATAAAAAGATAGACGAGGAGTTTGATAAAATGATGCAGAGTTATAGACTGGCCGTGAGTAGTCGCATGGAGGAGAGCCTCCCTGTGGTGCATGGTGTGGCTTCGCGCCCCGCCCCGGCCCTCGGCTGCCTCTGATGGATGTTCTGCTCTGAGCCATGCTGGGGCTATTGGTGACCACTGAGGAACCTCTGACGTTGGTCGTGATAAACCCGTGACCCTTGCTGAGACTCATCTTGGATGGAGCATAAGCCGGGAGAGGCCTGGAGTGTCCCCCTCACCAGCAAGAAGTGTGTAGATGACCTGAGATCCTTAGATGACAGGAAAGTAGAGAATGTGCTCTTTGCCCAGATTTGTTCTGGGGAGAGGCCCCTTTGGGCCTGCTCTGACACCCCCAGCCCAAGATACTCAATAGCACTGTCAAGGGGAGGCAGAGACTCCTGCTGAAGGGGAAGGCAGTGAGGTGGGTGAACGCCCTCTGCAGCAGGCAGACGGATGAGAGGCGACCAAGTGAGGTGACGCCCCGACCCACGCGCTCATCCTTAACAGCTGTGTGTGTGAGTTTGGGTCTGTACTCAGGGCCTCTAACCTGCTCTCTGTGTGTCCTGCCTGGCTGAGGACTAACCCACCTCCGCTAGGGGGGTTCCAGGTGTCCCCGGGTCTCTCTGCAGTGCGCAGAGCCTTCTTCTCATCCTCTGGGCCAGAGCTGGATCCCAAAGCACTCCAACCAGCATACTTCCTTGGTGGGAGTGGCAGGCATGACTCCAGGGGGTTCCAGAGCAGAGAGCTGGAGCTACTGGCCCAAGGACCCACAGCCCAGAGGCTAGAGGAACCCTGGCCTGCCCTCCCAGGCAAAGTGAGTCCAGGATAAGGGATCACCCCGGCCTGACCCTGCCTCTCCATCTTCTGTCTAGTCAGCCGTCCCGGCCCCCAACTTTGCCATGCCCGTCACGGTGCCCGTGTCCAATCAGAGCTCACTGCAGTTCAGCAATCCCAGCGGCTCCCTGGTCACCCCTTCCCTGGTGACGTCGTCCCTCACGGACCCACGGCTCCTGTCCCCCCAGCAGCCAGCACTACAGAGGAACAGTGTGTCTCCCGGCCTGCCCCAGCGGCCAGCCAGCGCAGGTAAGTGATCTGACAGGTGGGTAGGTGACGTGGCAGTGAGGTGTGGTGAGACTTCGGGATTCCATTTTCCACAGTGACTATTTCCCTTCACCCACCACAGCACTCTCCCAGGACTCACTATGGAAGAGGCTGTCCTGTCGGCTTATGGTTCTCTTTTTCCTCCAGGGGCCATGCTGGGGGGAGACCTCAACAGTGCTAACGGAGCCTGCCCCAGCCCTGTCGGTGAGTAAAGCTGCCCTTCTGCCTGGGGGAGGGCCAGGGTCTGCCTGCTCGGTGGCCTCAGGTGTTCCAGGGACCGAGAGTGGCCTAGATTAGGGGAGAGGAAGATCCCAGGGCCTGAGCTGGTTGTAGTATCTGAGGATTTCTAAGCCCCTGGATTTTTTTGTCTGTAGCAGTGATTGGTGTGGATGATTGGCAGAGATGTAGGCTCGGAATTCTGGGAAAACTCTGAGAACTGACCAACATTTCTAGTTGGAAGAGAGATTCCAGATTTTTCCAGTTCAGTAGGGGGGTGCGTCTGGTTGGGATCTGGAAGATAACGAATATCTGACATTGGCAACAGATAAAGAGGCACAGACTCAGACGCACTTACACACGTACGGACACTTTCTCACCCTTATGGAAATATCCAGACATTAGATGTGCACTTGTAAGCACACGTCTATGAACCACAGAAGAAAGGCTGCTCGCCCCATGCCACCCCGCCCCCCCAGCAGCTGACAGCCCCTCCTGCCCTGTGCCGTTGTCCGGCTGGTGACTGTGACTTCGAATGTCACCATTGACGTCACCCCAACATTCCTGCCATTCCCGGAGTGATCCGGGAATTGGGATGGAGGCAGCCACACACTTCCAGGGAAGCAGTGTGCTCTCAGAGCAGAGGGCAAGGTGATACTTCTGGCGTTGGCCACCCCCACATCTCTGGGTTTTAGAGTTCCCCAGCTTGGCCCCAGGAACCACGTACTACCTCCTTAGCAGCAGTTGTGTACGGGGGCAGGAAATGGGGGGAATGGCTGAATACCCCTCCCTCTCCAAGGAAATGTCCCGTGAGGTGCCTGCAGACCTTAAGGGAACGGTGATACTTCTAGGCCCTCGAGCGCAACATGTACAAAGTGGTTGTGTGGCCCTGGAGAAGTCATCGCACCTCTCCCAACCAGCGGTTGGCAGGTGTTTCCTCGTCTGTAAATAGGGCTAACGATACATGTCCTGTCCATCTTGCAGGGTTAGTGTGAGGATTAAATACGCTGATACGTGTGTGAAGGCCCTGTGTTGGTTATGGAGTGTGGAACAAATGTAAAAGATGGTTATTCTGCTTGTTATTACCAGTCTAATTTTGGTGGCGGCTATGTCATCAGTCCCCCAGTTCCAGTAACACCAGCACTGCAAGTGAATGGCTCGTCTTTTTCCCAGAGCTACAGGCATTTTGTCACGTGCTTATCCACATCACAGCATCCCGAGCTCAAGGCAAGGGGAGCAGTCTGAGTGGTTGACTTGCCCTTGTGACCGGGATCCACACTGAGTCTCAACTTCCAGGCTGCCCCCCTTCTCCAACCTGCGTCATTATGGGCCCAGTTGGGGGCAGGTACTGGACGTCCTGTCGTTGGAGACCAGCTCCTACTACCCAGTCCCATCACATGTAGCTTAGAGGCAGGGGGATGAACCCGATGACTGAGGAGTAAGGAGTGTTCTCCCCTTACTCCCAAGACCAGGGTGGTTTTAGGGGAAAATGAGAGAACTTAGTAGCCACTCAAAGTTTGAACATGGCTTTGAGAAGTTCTGGGTGACAGGAGTATTGGTTTGGGAGCAGTTAACAGGGCTAAGTGGTGGGTCCACATTTTTCCTTTTACCCTCATCTCTTCACCTTTCCAGGGAATGGCTACGTCAGTGCCCGGGCTTCCCCTGGCCTCCTCCCCATGGCCAACGGCAACAGCCTAAACAAGGTCATCCCTGCCAAGTCTCCGCCCCCACCCACCCACAGCGCCCAGCTTGGAGCCCCCAGCCGCAAGCCTGACCTGAGGGTCATCACTTCCCAGGGAGGAAAGGGGTTAATGCATCATTTGGTGAGTGGGGTGTCTGGACCGAGGGCCAGGGGCTGGGGAATGGGAGAGTGGGGAGCAGTAGGGTGGGAGGACAGAGCCGACCTCTAGCAGGAGAGAGAACCAGCAGTTAGGACTTCCCTAGAGAGATCGTGGAATCGTGGCTTTTTATGAGCTCTTCCTTCCCGAAGGGCCTTCCAAGAGGTTGGAGCACAGAAGTACCAGTCTCAAGGGCAGTAAAAAGGGACAGGAGGTGGGAGAGAAAGTTCCCTGATGGTAATAGGAGGGTGCTCAGAGGGATGAGGATTAGGCTGTGAGGGTTCCTAACTGGTGGGCATTGGGATATAGCATCTTCTGGAAATCAGGACAGTGACGAGCTCTGCCCTCCTAGGCTGGAGAGCTATCCTGCTCCGATGCAAAGAGGTAGACGGCATGGCTGTGGGGGCAGGGGCGTGGGGGGGGGCAGGGGCCAGAGACTGAACCATCCCCTTGGTTTTATTTCTGCTCCCAGACTGAGGACCATTTAGATCTGGTAAGTGAGGCTATGAGATGTTTGCTGTGGCTTTAAATTCTGGGTTAGCCCATTGCTCTGCGGTCCCCCAGCATGGAGTATGTGTGTGCCTTTGTCCTTTCGCCTGTGTGTGTAGTGTGTGGTGTTTGTTTATCTGGTTATTTGCCAAGAGCTATGCTTAGTGCCAAGTGGGATGCAGAGATGAACGGGGTGGGGGCGAGGAGTTCAATGCATGTGTGTGTACCTGAGTGTCCGTGGATGTTTTCATGGGATGTTGCATTCATGCAGACACACCTGTGTGTGTGTGTGTGTGTGTGTGTGTGTGTGTGTGTGTGCACGCATGCACGTGCACCAGTGGAGTGGGCCTGCCTCAGGCCTCAGAGGTCCCATCTCAGTGTATCCCTGGGTGCCTGGATTAGGCCCTTGCGCTTGCCCTCTGACTCTATTCATGCCCACCCAGGACAGGGACCTCCTTAGGAGGGATGCCAGCTGGACAGGAAAATCGGTTTTCTAGGGAAAGCTGAGGCCCAAGGCAAGGCCAGAGTTGTCCTTGGTCAGGGGCTTCCCTGCTTCCCTCTCTCCTGGTGCTCCCTCCTGCACGCAGCCTGTCTTACAGACACTCAGAGGCATACGCAGCACTCTTCCTCTGTCACACATATACACGCTTACATCCTCACCCTCAGCCAGGAGTGGGGCGGGGGCTCCTCCCTCCCGAACTCCCTGACGGGAGGCCAGAGAGGCTGGAAAAGGCAGGCAGGCTTTGGCGGCCAACACGGCGGCAGTTACGGCCCCAGCGTGGAGTTGGAATAAACAAGTGACTCAGCGGCAGATGGAGCTGACAGCCCCACACACGTGTGTGCGTACACGCAGGCACACGCCACGCCAGGCCCTGCATTCCTCTCACAGATGCCAGCACACTTCTAGCAGGGCGTGTGCTGCAGTGTGACAGATGGAGGGTAGACTCTAGGGGGACTAACCAGGAGAAGAATGGAGACAGGGCCCATGGCTGGTGTTGGGGCCCCAGGGCCAGCATATGTACTTTCCTTTTCGCATGTGTGTAGGCGTCAGTGAGTCTGTGTGTGCATGTCTCTCTCCATGGATCTCAGTGTCTCTGTGAATGCACCAGTGTTTGTGTGTCTGCGGTGTCTTCATGCTGAGGCATTCCTCCTGGGCCTTGAGATTCAGGGACCCCAGCTTGTCCTTGGAATGGGGGGCCTGGATAAAGCAGCCCTCCCATTTGCCACCTCTTGACAGACTCTTTTCTCTTGCAGAACAATGCCCAGCGCCTTGGGGTCTCCCAGTCTACCCACTCGCTCACCACCCCAGTGGTTTCCGTGGCAACACCGAGTTTACTCAGCCAGGGCCTCCCCTTCTCTTCCATGCCCACCGCCTACAACACAGGTGAGCGTTCATGTGACATGTAGCTGTGTGCACTTGGCCTTGGGGCACAGGAGGGACCAGAGAAGGAACACGAGGTATTCTCTGGGGGATGCCCCCATCTGAGGAGGGCCATTGATTTGGGGTAGCCCCTACCTAATTAAGGTTGCCAGATTTAGCAAATAGTAACATCGGATGCCATTCACATGGTGATGGTGTTATTGGAACTGTCTCAAAGACATACTTGTGCAAAAATTATTCATTGTTTTATCTGCAAATCAGATTTAAGTGGGTATGAGTATCCCTTATTTTTGAATAGGACCTAATGGAGAGGGAAAGCCCTGTCCTTGGGGAGCTCTCATCTGAGGTGGGTTGAGCAGCTGGGTGACTCGGGCTGACCAGGGTCGGGGAGTGGGGAGGGGAGCATGCCGAGTTCAGCAAGGCTTCCTGGAGAAGAATGAAGGAATGAGAGAGACAGGGAGGCTGAGGAGACCCGAGAGGAAGCATGGTCAGGAAGATTTATCCAGCTTCCTGGGAAAGCCAAGTAGGGACTCCAGGGCGGGGCGGAGGAGGAAGAAGGGGGTCTCTCACCCTGATGTCGGCTTGGTGGAATGATGAGGGGGAAAGGGAGGAGGAGGTCTGATGAAAGTGGGGGAGGGGATCTGAAGGTTAAAGAGTCACTTGGAGACATGGGAGAGACCTCTGGGTAGAAAAATTCAGAAAGGACACCCAGTGCTTGGGCCGTCCTGGGTCCCCAGGGCTGTCCTGGCCTCTGTCACCCACTCACACCCTCCCAGGAACAGTCTGTGACATTTTCAGCCATCCTTGCCTGCATTCCAAGCTGCTGTGTCAGGAAGGACTTCCCAGTGCGGAAATGCCTTGTCACCTTGTTTCAAAGTATCAGTGTGGCTGGGAACCTGGTCTGTTTCTCCCACTGAAGAGGCTTCTGATGTTCCCCAGCTTTTCTCACCTGTGAATGGCTTGCATCAGGGCTGTTCTGTGGTGAGATCAGACTAGACCAAAAGACCCCTAAACTTCTAGCCACATTCCAGAGTTGAACCATGCTAGGTAGGGTCCCAGACACCAGTACAAATACCCACAAAATCCCACCTCTTCCCTGTGTGTAAAAATCCAGAACCCAACCCTGTGTGTGGGAAAGCCCTTCGGGGCAGGTAAGAGAGCTGGAGGGACTGCCTCGTGTTGAGAGGCCAGACCCTGGCATGTGGGTCTGTGTCCAGATTTTATCACCTGGGTGTCCTGTGAAGTCCCTTGTCCCTTGTGTGTGCTCCCATGTGTGTACCCACTCCCAAGTTATCATGTCCTTGGGCAGCTTCAGAGAGGACTGCTTCAGATGGCCGCACCTTCAGGGGCCAGTAGGAGTTCTCATCTGTGAGTTGTGGGTGGACAGGAGGTCTCTGAGGCCCTTCTAGCCCTACCAGCGGGGGCGGTTGGTAGAGGGCAGTACAGGCCACTTTTCAGGAGCTGCTGTTTATTTGGGCATCCCATGGTGGTGGTTTCCTGCCATCTTCTCAGGTCCTCCACCAGTCTCTGTGAAGCAGGAGGCAGGTTAGTGGGTGTCAGTGAACCTGCGACAGGCGCTCAGCAAGGCCAGACTTTAGACTCTATTTGTCAGTCTGGTGTGAAAGCAGATTCTGACCCTGGGCCTGCCGTTGGAGCCCTGCTGGGAAGTGTTTGGGCTTTCTCACATCCTCTCAGAAACCAAGGGCTCCAGTTCCTCTTGCTGCAGGAGTAGTTAAGCAGACCTCGGTTTAAACAGCAGGTGTTTTCAGGTGACCCTACGTATATAAACAAATCCCCAATGAACACATTGCTGTTTAGTTGTTCACTATTTACAGTGCCTGGCCCCAGTCCAAGTTCCGGCTGGGGATGATCTGCCTGTGGTAATATCATGGATAAGGGACGCACCTGGCCCCTTGTTGACACTGGCTGCAGAGGTCTGGCTTGGTCGCTCTAGGAGGAGACCAAGAGGCCTGCTGGGGAGCCAGATCTCCAGGTAGACAGGGCTGGAGTGTGGTGGGAAAGTGCAAGACTGGGGTTTGAGTCCCTACCATTCACTGGCTGGGGGACATTGGGCAACACTGCACTGTTCAGGGTTGGTTTCCTTGTTTGTAAAATGAATGTTGTAAATAGTTGGTCCTAGGGGCCCCTGTCTGCCCTTGGTCTGCTTTTTAAATGTAAGCATCTCAAAACTCCTGGCTAATTAACATTGTTATGAGACCAGAGGCAAGCGTGGACCATCTGTAGAGTGAGATTTAAAGGTAATAAAAGAAGCCTGGGGTCGTGTCTTAGCTCTGCCATTGGCTTTCTCTGTGACCTGGGGAGAGTTCTTCAAACTTGAGGCTGCAGTCACCTCCTTTGTAAATTAATAACGACAGCAGGTAAATCTTTTGATTATTTATCATGTGCCAGACACTGTTCTACATACTTCGTGTGTATTAATGCGCTCAGTCCTCATAGCAGCTGAGTGATGCAGGCAGGATTATTGCCTCCAGTTTATGGACAGACTAAGTAACTCGCCGAAGGTCGCATGGACTGTAAGTGGAGGTGGCTAGGAAGTTTGACCCCATCGCTCATGCCCTTCACCTTACCGTTCTGCTGCACAGATAATCCTGTCTTCCCTGCGTAAAGACAGAGGGCTGGAGCAGATGGCCCCTCAAGTAGGAGCACGTGGTGTAGCATTGGGAGGACTGGCGGGTGTGCCCTCCTCATCACGCTACGGTGCAGTCAGCCTGTGTTCCTCAGGGAAGGCATTTTCTAAAGTGTCCCAAACAGGCTGCGGCATGAAACATAACAGAGCTGTGTAAATTGTGAAACATTTCATGGTTCTGTTTGTTCAGTGCAAACATCACAGTTTCTTCATTAAGACAGAAATTTTGAAAACAACGAGTGCCACCTCATGGGGAAATCCGCCAGAACCTTGGCCAGTTGCACCGCAGGCCTGTTTCGCTCACAGCCCCTCTGCTCTTGTAGGCCCTTCTGGGCGGCAGATGTGCGTCCTCTGTGTTTGTGGGCACAGCAGCCCGAACGCTTGCTGCTACCTATTCCTACCTGTTTTATGTGTTGACAGTCTTCAGGAGACTAAGGGACTTTGAGGAAGGTGGAATGGTAGTTACAGTCATTTGCTTCAGATGTGCCATTCACCTAGCATTTCCCACCATTCCCCTCTAATCTCAGAAAGGCTCTTGAAGACTTGGCATTTGAAGAGATGACAATTAGACATATATTAGACCTTTCTTACCTACCTTTTTTCCCCTTCTTTTTTATTTTTTTAAAGTTTATTTATTTATATTTTTAATTTTGCCTGCTTTGGGTCTTCGCTGCCGCGAGCGGGCTTTCTCTAGTTGTGGTGAGCAGGGGCTACTCTTCGTTGCGGTGCACGGGCTTCTCATTGCGGTGGCTTCTCTTGTTGTGGAGCATGGGCTCTAGGCGCGTGGGCTTCAGTAGTTGTGGCGCGTGGGCTCAGTAGTTGTGGCGCACGGGCTTAGCTGCTCCGCGGCATGTGGGATCTTCCCGGACCAGGGCTGGAACCTGTGTTCCCTGCCTTGGCAGGCGGATTCTTAACCACTGCGCCACCAGGGAAGTCCCTCGCCTTCTTTTTTAAAATTGACATTCTAAAAGTGATACCTACACACGGTTAAAAAAAAAAAAAAAAAGTTAAACACTATTTTAAAAAACCACCTCTCTTTGCATCCTGTTAAAAAACAGCACCTCGTGGTTATCAAGATTTGCGTTTCTTTGAGTGCCATCTTCACTGAATTTGTACGGGCTTAGTTGATTATTCACATCTGTCGTTAACAACTCCCCCCACCCTGATAGTCCTGGAGGCGGCTCCCCCACGGGAGCCTCGGTCCTCTCTCCCACTGCAAGAAGCTCACCCACACTTTCTTCCCCACCCCATGCAGATTACCAGTTGACCAGTGCAGAGCTCTCCTCCTTACCGGCCTTCAGTTCGCCTGGGGGGCTGTCGCTAGGCAGTGTCACCGCCTGGCAGCAGCCGCCGCAGCCGCAGCAGCCGCCGCAGCCCCAGCCGCAGCCGCAGCCCCAGCCTCCCCAGCAGCCCCAGCCGCCACCTCAGCAGCAGCCCCACCTGGTCCCCGTGTCCCTCAGCAACCTAATGTGAGTCCCAGGGGATGCCCACCAGTGTTGGGGAAGGGGGAGCTGAGAGGTGGGAAGAGGAGGGGCCTCATGAGAGCTGAGATCCCTTTGAGGTTGTCTGTCATCAGTGGACAGCACGTAAGCCACTAAGTGGCAGCCCTGGAGTCCCCTGCCAAGGCCTGGGAGAGCCATCCTGAGCCTTTCCCCCAGCCAGCCCGGGCTTGGGGTGGGGTGCGGGGCCCTCCTGGCTCTGCAGAAGATGACATGGGATGGAAAGACAACTCACGTGACTTCTTTTCCTTCTTTTCCCTTCACTTGGCCCTCTCTCTCCTGCTGCCTCTGTCTCCATCCACTTGCCTCACCCCACCCCCAACCCCCATCCTCTCACTTTCTGTCCTCTCTCACTCCGTCGTGTGACCTCCCATCACTTTTTCTGTCCCTCACCTCCTCTATTTCTGTCCCCTGTACTCCATGCCCACTGCCTGTCTCCAGCCCCGGCAGCCCCTTGCCCCACGTGGGTGCTGCCCTCACGGTCACCACCCACCCCCACATCAGCATCAAGTCGGAACCAGTGTCCCCAAGCCGTGAGCGCAGCCCTGCGCCTCCCCCTCCAGCTGTGTTTCCGGCTACCCGCCCTGAGCCTGGCGACAGTCTCAGCAGCCCGGCTGGGGCCTCCTATGAGACCGGGGACCGGGATGATGGACGGGGAGACTTCGGGCCCACACTGGGCCTGCTGCGCCCAGCCCCAGAGCCTGAGGCTGAGGGCTCAGCTGTGAAGAGGATGCGGCTCGATACTTGGGTACTGTAGCATCGCCCCTCCGGTCTGCCATTGTCTGCTGCACCCAGGGACTGGCCCATATGCCCCCAGCCTGTCTCATCTCCCATCTAAGAGGTGGCCAGCTAGCCCTTCCATCAGCCCTTATGGGGCAGCACGGACACCCTTTCATCCCCGCCAAAGGCCCATCTCCCGTCCCTCCAGTATCAGTCCTTCTGCTCGATGACTTCCTCCCCTCAGAGCTGGCCCTGCCACTAGAATCCTGGCCCTACTGGGAGAGGGACGTGGGGGGCACATACCCCGTAGCCTGGGCCACGCCCTCACACCCCCTTCTCCATCTCCTCTTTTCACAGACATTAAAGTGACGGTTCCCACTCCCTTCCTCTCAGCCTCCCTGATGAAGAGTTGACAATCTCACCGCCCACCCCTCCCTGTCCTGGGCTCCTCCCGCTCGACCCCCACTTCCTTTCTTGTGCTCCGTGTCCTGTTGACGGTTACATTTGTGTATAATTATTATATTATTATTATTATTATTATATTTTTTTTAATTTGGATTCTCGCTTTGGAGAGGGGGATGCTCCCATCCCCTCTTTCTGCACCCCCCACCAGTTTCACTGGCTGGGGGGCTCTTTTTTGCGGGAAGGGGGGGACACTTTGCACGTTGTACACATATGCTGCAGGAGGGGGTGGGGGGCCCGATAGGCCTTGGGAAAGGACAGGTGCCGAGCCCTGCATGCGGGGCCCTCCCACCCCATCCCCCAGACAGAGGGAAATAACCAAAAACTACCAAACAACAAAAACCCCTTACAATAGACTGAAACCCCAAAGTCGGCCTCATGGGTGGTTTTGTGTTTCAGGGGGAAAGTGAGGCAGAGGTTCTGAAGAAGGTCTCTGCTTCTCGGCTGTTCCTATGGCCACAGGCACATGGGGCAGAATACCCAAGCCTGGGCCCCAGAGGCCCCTGCACACACACCACACACTCTCAACTGATTATCATGTGATCTGCACCTCCAAGGTGTGCGGGTGCTGGCCGAGGTTTGGGGCTGGGAAGGCTGCCTGGGAATCGAGGCTGGAGGGAAGGGGCTTGAGGTGGGGCCCCTATGAAGCACAGTTGGAGAGAAAGACAGAGCCATGAGGAGAGGGCTGAGGAGGGGCAGAAGGGCTGGGGCAGGGGGTGAATTGGGGGCCCCCTCCCTTCCCCAGCACTTTCTCTAAGATACACAGTGCAATAGCTCCCCATCCCTCAGTTGACACCAGCCCTGTAAAGCCGGCCACGAAGCGCAGGGAGAACTGGGGAGAGTGAAGTGGCTCAGCAGGAGGTGGCCTCAGGCACCCCGGGGTGCCTGAGGACTGGAAACCCTTGCATCCAGGGACTAGCGTGAGTGAGGGGACTTGCTCTTCCTTGCACGTACACATCCCCAGAGGAGTGGACATTGGGGTGGTGTGTGAGGGTGGGAGAGGGGATGGAGGAGGTCCGCAAAAGACCTGCCTCTCTTCTTTCCTCCTCGGCCCCTCTCCCCAGCCCTCCTCCCAGCTCCTTCCGCTCCTGACCCCACCTCCCTGCTCTTGGCGCCCTCATTGTCTCGCTACCTCCTGTCCCACCACCCCCAGGCCGCATCCCACCTTCTGTCTTGGCTACTGTAATTGTAAATAGCAACCTTTGGAAAACGTTAGCAGTGTAACAGTCCAGGAAACTGTTTTTTTGTTGTTGTTGTTGTATTGATATGAAATGAGATTCTATTTTTGTCAAAGTATATTGTAATAATAATGACTCAAACGGCCCGTACTGTACAGACGAGATTCTTCTGCTGTTGTTCTTGCTCCCCTCCCCTCCCCCCCCCAAGTCCGCCCTCTCTACTGCCTCCCCAGTGGGGGCAGCCAAAGCGTGGGGTCCTGAGACCCCAGGCTGGATCACAGATCAAACTGGAGGGGGCAGGCCCCCGGCCCGCAGTCCACCACTACTCCCTGCCCTAAGGGGCCTGTCCTGGGGTGACGTGGGCAGGCAGACTGGGGCCTGCCCCACTCCTTCACATAAGAAACCCAGCCCCTCTGCCCAAGGGGTGCAGTGCTCCCTTGGGGTTTCATCCTGGTGGGAAAGTAGAGTTAGACAAGGCCCGGTTTTGTGGTAGGCGACACTGCCTGCCTCTACCATCCAGCCGCTTGCAGTATTCCGATACTTGATGCAGGGAAGGAACCCAGAGCAGAGGGGTGCGTGTGACCGCACAGGTACCCGAGTGTGTTGATGAGGGCATCTGGTATTTATGTGTCTGAGTGTACCTTTGTATTTATGTGTGTGTGTGTGTGTGGTTGCATGGGTGTACCTTTATGTGGCTCTGAGCCCGTCTGGGCATGTGTGTGTGAATCTGTGTGAACTGAGCTCTGAGGGTGTGTGCGTGTGTGTGTGTGTGTGTGTGTGTGTGCGTGCCTGAGTGTGTGTTTACAGAGGGACAGATGGCTCTTCTTGCAGCCACACAGCCCTGGCTTCCAGCTCTGTGACCCTCCTTCCTGAGCCCCACTCTCTTCCCTGCTGCAGCCCCTGTTCTCACCCTCAGCTCTGATATGTTTATACTTCACTTGGGGATCTGGCACTTGGCCCTCTTTGCTTCTCCCTGTAGCCCTACCTCTCCCGCAGCTCCACGCACAATTGTTCACCCAGTCCCCAGGCCTTTATACCCAGCTCCCTTTCTTGGAGTACCCTCTTCCCCCCACACCCCCTCCTGCTTTCAGGATGATACTCAAGTTCCTCTTCCTCTCTGCAGCTTTTTGCTCACCTGGGCTGTGGTCCTTCCTTACAGCTTACCCCCCCAACTGCTGATTGGGCACACAGCATGCCCAGTCTTCCTGCACGTTCCTAGAGGGAGTGTCAGTAGATGAGACTTGATCAGGACCTTGAAAGAAGCCAGGGTGTAGTCTTGTGCATGCGTGCATGCATTCCCAGAGCCTTGCCCAGTGCCTGGCACATAGCCAGCGCTCAACAAATGCTGATTGGGTGAAAGGTGAATGATAGGTGCTCAATAAACGTTGAATGACTGGCCTTCCCTTCTCAGGCTATTCCCGCCATCAGACTGCCCACCTTTCTAGGCTGGGCTTGGCCACCATTAAACATGGGGTCGGGATGAGGGCCCCTGCAGTTCACGGTGCAATATTCACCAGTTTTGCCCTCTGCCTTGTAATGGCAAACCTGGCTTTTGATTACCATGTGTGGATGTGTGCGTGTCCTTTTCTCTCTATCCCTGGGGGCAGGGGGTGATCTGTGAATGAATATGTGACATTTCTGCAATTCAGTATCCCGAGGTTTCTCTTGGGGTTAGGGGCCCCTGGCCGGCCTGATGAATGGGTCGCTGGGAACCCAGACCTCAAGTGGGGACTTCATTTCTTCTTCCTCTCACAAGCCAAATTTGCCTCCACCCACTCCTTCCTCCGAAGAACTGGGCATTTGCCAAAGTAATCACTGGAGTCATCCAATGCCCCTCCCCTCCCCAGGTTTCCCACAGCTTTCAGGGATAGTGGGCAAGAAGCCCTCCCACACATACACCCCTCCCCCAGTGGAACACACCATTTCCCCTCCCCCCAGCAGTACACTCAATGCAGAGAGACTGACCCCTGACCCTTATCCAGCCCTTCCCACCTTGGACAGGAAGGAAGTAATGCACCTTCTCTTGCTGATTATTTATTTGTTTGGAGAGACAGAAATGATGTAAAAGTGTATCTAGAAATATCTATATCTATATATTTTTAACTGACTCTTTGGAATCCCCTGGGGTGGGATGGGGGGTGAAATTAGGCTTTCACGGAGGGGAGGAGACATGGAGCCTGGGAACGCTTCATCTCCCCTCTTGCCACCTCTCCATCCCCTAAGCAGTTGGTAGAAGGAATGGGATTCGTAGTGGGGGAGGGGGGCTTGGAGTGTCATACGGAGAATCTGGATTCTCTGTCTTCCCCATTCAAGTCCCAGAGGGAAGGGGGGAGGGAGAGGGAGGGGAGACAGGCCCCGAGGTGCCCCACCCTCAAACCCGACAATCACCCACACTCCTAGGGCTCATCCTGGGTCCTGGGGAGGGCGAGTCCAAGTGTGTGACTGTTGATTTGTTTTCAATATTTCTTTTTGTGCTGTATGGTGATGCTTTCTTAGTATTCTACACAATAAGAAAAGACAAAGTCCTCGAAATTCTTATGAGTTTTGTTTGAAAACTCTTTCACTATATTTGTTGTAAAGAGGTTTACTATTAAAAGAAAAAGAATACACGTTTCTGATACTTTGGCCTGGGTTCTGGTTTCTTTGGTGCGGTCGGCTGAGTAGGGGAAGGAAGGATCGTGTGGCCCTGCCAGGGTGGGAGTCCAGAGCTCCACCTCAGCAGGGAAGAAGGGCGGTTAGCCTGCCGGGCGGACACTCACGACGTCTGAGGTGGGGTTTTCAGGTGAGAATTTCTTCCAGGTGCTCTGGTCAGAAGCAGAAGCAGCCCCAGGACTCAGGAGGGTTGTCTGGTTAGAAGCCAGAGGAGGGATCCTGGGACACAAGAAAAACAAATACCACTCAAGGCCGGGTCAGGAACAGATGGAATGTGCGTGGAGGAGGAGTGTGATAGAGGACCTTCAGCTACGGAAAACTTTTCCACAGCAGAAAGTTGCCCAGGCACTCTGTTAGGCACAGATGGATTCCACCTTCACGGCCCCCCCAGAGTTCCCTCCCGAAGGGGCAGCTGCCCTACCCCTCCCTTTTGAAGCGCCCTTTAACAGTGCCAGGAGCCTCTCCCTGCCCTCCTCACATACCCCAAAGGGCTTCCCCACCTGGTGCCTTTCTGCAGAGGCTGGCAGGGGCTGGGGGCTCTTGCGCCCGAAGCCGTGTGCCCTGCACAGCTGTGCTGTAGGGCAGATGCAGGGGCTCTGGAGGGAAGTGCACAGGGAGGGCCTGGCTCACTACTAACAGGGTTTGGCCACTCTTCTGTACTAGGCCCATGCTAGGTATCTGCAGAGGCAAAGATGGAGTATGAAGGGCCCACATACGATGGTGGCAACAGGCCTGCAAATGCCTAAAATCCACAAACCGTGGTTTTAATGCTTTGGTTGCTGCATATGCAGGCACATCACAGAATGTCTTCATTCCTTGGATTCCTCATCTGAAAACTGCGGTCGTCTGTACCAGTCCTGCCTCCCTCTCAGGGTCATTACAGATTTTGCTTCACTTCTCCCTCAGCTGGAGCAGAGGTGAAAGATGCTGAGCAGGAAAGGGTTAAGAAGGTACTCTCCCCCGATGAGGTTCCCCTGCTGGCTGCCTGTGACTAGAACAGCCTTGACCTAACACAAATCCCGAGCAAAACCTCTCTCCTTTGCACATCTCATACACTCAGACTGTTTGGCCTCACCCCTCCTTCTCTATAGACATCGGCCCCTGATGTCCTGGGTAGGCATTACTATAGCCCACAAATATTTCCTGCCCTCTTCTGCTTCCTGGACACATAGAAGACTGTATTTCCCAGTCCCTGTGTAGTCAAGTGAGGTCATCAGACTAGTTCTGGCCAGTGGACCGTACTGGAAGTAATGTGTGTCACTTCCAAAATCAAGCTGGTATGTGATTCTCCAAGTGCTCTTTCCCTATCGTGGCAACTGTGGAAGCATGTCAAAGCAGCCTGGATGGCTAAGCTGCCTTAAGGTGATGTCCAGCGCCACAGTGGACTTTGTGTGAATGGAAAGTAAGTGTGTTATGTTAGGCCACGGAGATTTCAGAATTGTGTCTGCAACATAACCTATCCTATCCTGATTAATGGAGTATCCATTCACACTGGGACAACCTTGAAGCCCCATCTACTGCATACCCGCTGTGGTGTGGTACAAAGATCTCTGGACTTGGCATAGTCCAGAACTTGTTCAACTCCTAGTTCTGTTGCTTACCAGCTGTGTGGCCTCGCGTGGTCACCATTTGCCCAAGCCACTGTTTCATCAACTGGAAGACAGAACTAATGGCTACCAGTTTTCTCTAACCCAAGCCTTCGCCTTCTCTAATCCATCCTCCCATCTTTGGCACAGCACTGATCATCCAGCACCTCATCGTTCTCTACTGCCCACCAAATAAGCCCAAACTCCTGGGCAGGGTTCCCAGGACCTTCAAAGAACTGACACAACCTCTTTTCCAGGCGTAGTCCATGCAACTCCACTGCACATCCCTTGGCCACTAGGGCAACCAGGCAGTACAGTCCATTCCTTGACAGACCCTTTGAGTCTTCAGTCATGCCATCCTCCTGTCTTAAATGCAACAAACATTTATTAAGCACCTGCTGTGTGTGAAACTCTTTGTTAGGTATTGGAGACACAGAGAGGAACAAGACAGCTCCTGCCTCTCAACTCACAGTTAAGCGGGGACAAAAGACAGGTGAACCAACAGTTAACACTTGAGTCAGCAGGCTGCATTAAATGACAGGTAGGAAGGCTGTAAGTGGGCTGTGGGATCAGAGGAGGAGGCACACCGAAATCCGAGCCAGTACAGATCACGGGAGGCTACTTAGGGGAGGTATTTGAGCTGGATTTGGAAGACATGTACAAATGAGGGCAGGGAAGTCATTCCTGGTAGCCGGAATAGCGTGTAAAGTATGGAGAGAAAATGGTGCATTCAGGAAATCTAATACTGTGGTATGGGTCAAAGGTATAGCAGAGAAAGCTGAAGAGGTAGGCGGAAACCTCACCGTGAAGGGCCTTGATTGCCGTAATGTGGATTTTATTCTGCAGGAGATATTTGGTCATCAAAGGATTTTAAATAGAGGAGGGACTTGATCAGATTTGCACTTCAGAAAGCTTCCTGCCAGTATAAGCTCCCTCAGACAGTAATGCTGAGAACCAGTTGGAAGGCAGGCAGAATTGAGGTCCAGTCAGGGTCCTTTGCAAGTGAGAGGATGAATTTAGTAAATACTTAAGAGGTAGAATTAACAGGACTCGGAAACTGCCTGGTGAGGGTAGAGGACGAAGGAAAGGGAGGCGAGTCAACGACTCTCAAACTCGTGCTTGGACTACTGACTGGATGGTGGTGCTGTGGCACCAGACAAGGCCACCAGGTACGTCCGAAGGAGACGAGTTTCGTTTCAGATGAACTGAGTTGGAGGTGTACGTGGAAGGCCGGCAGGGTGAGGTCACCCCATGGGTAGAGAGGTTTTTATGAAGCGGGAAGCCATTCATAGTGTTGGTCACCTGTGAAGTCGTCGTCCTTGGGACATGGGAACTCCAAGGACCAAGGAAAAAGGCTGGAGGGCGGGGCAAGGAGAGACTCATAGAGGGCCCCAAGCTGCATAAGAGTTTGAGTTGTAGAGATCAGAAGAACCAGAAGTGTATTTCTTATCTGTGATCTCCTAACTTCACTAAAGGCCTGCTTGACTCATTAGTCTTTTTTTTGGCCGCACCGCATCCGGGATCTTAGTTCCACGACTAGGGATCGAACTCATGCCCCCTGCAGTGGAAGTGCGGAGTCTTAATCACTGGACCACCAGGGAAGTCCCTTGACTCATTAGGCTTATGCTAACCTTGAAAAAGGGAGAATTCACTGATGCATTCTTTGGGGCATCGAAGGTAGGGAGAAGTGTTTTGCTCCCCAGGGGTAACTGCAGGGTCAGGTGTGGTGGACCTGGTGCAACCCTAGAGGTCACTGGTTTTCTTTCGATAAGGAGGAACTACCTGGTAGGCAGCTGGATGAATGAAGCTGGGGCTCAGGACAATGCGTAGGCCAGAGGCAAGAGCAGGCTTGTGAGACATCAGCCTAGAGAGTACCTTAACTTCTTCATGACTCAGTCACTTCATGTGTAAAATGGGTTGCTGTGAGATTTAAATAAACGTTACATATTAATCACTTGAAACCATTCCTGATCCATAAGTGCTCAATCAGTGTTTTTATTTTTATTACTGCTACTTGTCAAAGACATGAAAATAGATTAACTTACGTGGGTAAGAAGAGGTTCTATGGGCAAAAAATAGGGCTCTACATGCCTGTTTCTTTGAAAACTTTCCTATCATTCAGGCTTTTACTCCTACAACTTTACCTCCATTAAACTTTTCCTGATTTCCCCCATCCTACCCAGCTGGCTATGATATTCTTCTCTTACGAAGTGTCTTAGGAATCTGCCCTTTTTATAGCTCCTACCTCATTCTACCTGAAACTGTAGGTACTAGTTTCTATTTATTCTGTACAACTGGACTGAAAGCTCTTCTTAAAAATTCACTGCCTCACCCATTTTTGTGTCTGGCTCAGTGCCTGGCACACAGTACGTGTTCAGTCAGACTAAAATGAGATAATGCATGTCAAAGTGCAGTTCATAAACTGAGCGCTACAATCTACAAAGGCTTTTTTTTCCCCTCATGGGCGTGGTAACTTTCTGCAGCTTCTCTACTTTCCAGCACCAGATCCAATGGGGCTGAGAAGCGTGGAGTCCAGTTTCTTCTAGTTATCCCTCCACTGAAGAATTAGCACCCAGTGGGCGCCTATCCCCAAAGAGGTGACTCTTGGGAGGTGGGAAACAAAGGGTGGTATCTGATTGTTCCAGCCAAGGAGGCCAAGCAGTTCCCTGTAGCTCATGTTCTTGTGACTCACCCCTCAGTCCCATGGGCTAACTTTTCCAGCCTTGTGATTGTGGAAACTTGTTTCAGGAACAGCAAGCGGATGTGAAAGGGACATAAGGCGACCCCACCCCAGGCTCCAAAGTGGCTCCTACTGAGCCAGTACAGACTGCTTGTTTCTGATTGCAAACTTAAATCATTCAGTGTCATTGCCCGGCTAAGGGGCACGTCCAGTGCCCTGCTCTATTTCAGTTGGTAAACCCTAGGCCCAAAAAGAAAAGGTGGCTCTCAGGTTCTCTCCACAGCGCAGTTCCCAAATAGGTATAGTTCATTTGAGCCTAGGCTTTATTGCTTCCAGTTGGATTGACTTGCTTTTACCCACCCCACCCCCCTTTGCTTTGCCCCCGTTTCCACCTGTTTACAGCTCTTAGGCCTCATTTGGGCACTTCGTTTGGCTTGAGATCCCCGCCTTCGCAGCGTGGCCGCCCAGAGTCACTCCCATTTACTGCGCATCAGCCGCCATGTGTCCAATAAAAGCTGGCGACGACGCCGAGGGCCCAAGAGGGAAGGGGAAAGGGAAGAGGAAGGGGAAGGGCCCCGCCTACACGGAGGTCACGCGCCCGCCAAACCCCGCCCTTACGTGACCGCAGCGCCAGTCCTCAGCCCCAGACACCGCCCTCGGCTGGGAGCGGAGGCTGGCCTCGGCGCCTTGGTGTCCAATCCCAGCGCTGCCACCCAATGCCGGGTGGGGACCTTGAATTGGTTTAGTATTCGCGAAGAGGAGAAGCTCCATCTAAGGCGAAGGGGAAGAAGGGAGGTGTAAGGCAATAAAAGCACTTGTTTAACCTGTCCCACTAGGCTGTAAGCCTCCATGGAAGCAGACATCACCGTTCCAAAGCGCCTGCCTAGGGCAGCGTCTGGCATACAGTGGGTGCTCAACAAATGACTGACTAGCAACGACCCCTGGGGACCCCGTCACCCTTTACACCGACCGCTTCACTCTCTCATTCACCCTCCCCGCTATGACAACAAATAAGGCAGTCGGTCGCCAGCGGATGAGCCAAGCTTCCTGCACGCTCCCAGGCTAACTTCCCAACCGCTTGGTCCGCACGGGCATGAGTACGGACAAAGACCCAAATCCACTCCTAGGGCTCCCCACCGAAGGGCGGGAAGTGGATCTTGAGGCTCACTTCATTGGCTCATCCGATGACGGATGGGACCATCAGCCAACCGCAGCCTACACAAGACGCGTGCGTACAGAAAAGAGTTTAGCCCCTGTATGGAAAAAACACGAGCGGAGCGAACCAATTTTGGCTGGGTCTCACCAGGGCCTCGAGGAGGAGATGCGCATGCGTGAATACAACTGCCTCGCGCCCTGCGCAGTTCGAGGGGGAGGGAACGCCCTCCCGCCTGCTGGCAGTTTTCACAGAAGTTTAGCCTCCGTTAAGAGTAAGGCCAGCCATGGAGCTGCCTGGAGTATCCCGAAGAAAGGAAGAATCCAGGTCCCTGCCCTCGCGGGTGACACGGCCGTCCCCAAATACAGCCAGAGCGCCACTGGCCTGGCCCTGTTTGCAGAGGCCCCTCTGGAAACTGTGGGTCCAACGGTGACGTGAAAATTAATTCGCAGTTTACGAAGCGCGTTGTATCCGCTGTTTCAGGAGTTCCTCGCAAAAACCCTCCTGTTAAAGTAAAGAAAGAAGTGGGAGACTCAGAAAGGGGAAGGAGCCAGGCCGAGGACACTGCCTGTGAGGGTGACACCGGAATTGGAACCCAGGCCACCCATTCAGTGCTCTCCTACCACGATAAGCCACCTCCCTGACTTCCAAGGAGTTTACGTCTAGTTAGGGTGATGCCACTTAAGATATAGGAAAAGTGAAGCTACAATTTCAGCTCATTTTAAAAATAGACAGTGACTGCTAGAGTCGTTCATAGTGGGAAGGATCGCTTTGTGCTCTTGTGATCTGAAGAGGCTACGTCAAGGAGATGAAGCTTCAAAGTATGTATAATTGGATTGACTAAATCTTAGGAACATACTATTGAATGATAAAAGAAATCCCAGAACACTGCAGGTATTTGAGACCATTTTCATAAATCTCAGAAACAAGCAAAATTAAACAATATATTGTTTGGGTATATATGATAAAATGTTTTGAAAAGCAGAGGAATGATAAACACAAAATTTATCAGTAGTTACTTTGGAGAGAGTTTGGGGATGGGATGGGGAAGAAAAGTGGATGCTCTTGGTAATGTTCTAGTTATTGGGTTAAACGGTAGATTTGTGGGTATCCATTATATCTTATAACACACATATAACAACTATTCTTTTGTATGTATAAAATATCTAAAAGATGATAGTGGAATCATCTCCACCACCACCACCCCCAAATATAACACACAGTTGGAGAGATGAGGGGAAAGCCTTAGCTATATTACACTTGGTTTCCAGAGCATTTCTACACATGTTATATCAGTTGATCCTCACAAAAACCCTTCGAGGTAGGTTTTATTATCTCCACGTTAGAGAAGAAGAAACTCAACTGAAAGTTACTTGAGGCCAGTGAACAAAGACAGGAAAGGCGGAAATGCAGAAGGCCTGCGGGGAGCCCTGTACAGCTAAACCTCCAGTGCGCCAAGCACGATGCCTGAACAGAGAACGTGATCAGTAAACATCTGTTGAGTGAGCGAGTGGCTGAATTTTCTAATTACTTGGGTGTCTAGTGGTGAAATGAGCTGCCCTAGAAGCAGTTGAATACCCTGCACAACAGCTGGCTGACCATTGTCAGGATCAGGAGTACTACAGAAGTGATTCTCTCTCTGGGTGAAGGTTGGATGTAGATAACCTCTAAGAGTCTTCTCAACTCTAAGGCTCTATGAGTTTATCAGGGGCTGAAGGCAAAACCATATGAAGATAATATTTCCACTGGGGAAGTGGAAGTGGTCACCAAAGAAATGCCTGGACAAAGGAGACATTTTGAAGGACAAATTAATAGGACCTTTTGCCAGAATAAGTGTGAGGTGTGTTGTAGTTGTTGTTATGTGTATTGTTGTAGGTAGCTACAGGATGTTGACACATCCCAGCTGGATGAATGGTTCTGCTACCAAGTAAAACAAGGAAGTAGGCCTTCTTTTAGAAATGCCTAGCAGACAGTTGATAATACAGGATAGTGCTCAGGAGAAATAAGGGCTGAAGACACAGTGAGATGTAAGAGAAAGAACACTGGAGTTTGAGTTAGGAGACCTGATTTCTAGACCTGGCCTTGCCTGTAATTGACAGAGTCGCCTTGGACAAGTTACTTAATCCATCTGAGTTTATATTCTCAGATATTAAGGAACATATACACACAGCAAGAACTATAAAAAGAAGAATGTGCCCTACCCCTTTCTCAAGATCTGGTTAAATCTACTCATATAGTTACATATGCAGGTATCCATCATTGGAACCTTGCTGTCCTTGGTTGTCCATTAATGTCATGTTCTTTCTCCATTATAGGACTTAACCACATTTTATTTCGTGTGCTTGTGCTAGAAGTGAGTTCCTTGAGAGAAGGAGCCCTATCTAATTCAAGTTTATATTCCCCCAAGGTGTCTTGCACAAAGTAGTAGATGTGTCTTGAATCGCGCAGAATTGTGTGGTTAAGTAGAGAGCGATGTTTAATCTCTGCGAGACCTAAATGTCCTTATTTGTAGATTAAGCTAGGTCATCCTTAAAGTTCTTTTGAATTATAGAAGTCTGTTATCCAGCTATGTTCTATGGATTGGGAAGATTGAAGTATCCAATCTCTAAATTCCTTTTCCAACTCCAATATTCAAAGATTTTATAATATTGAGTTACAAGTAATCTGCACAGAAGTGATAGATTGAACTTGAACAAGTTCTTGAAGGGAAAACGTGTAGAAGAAGAAGATTGAGAACAGAAGCAACATCCAGTTATCCGATACAAGAAAGAGAAGCCATTGAAAGTGACATAAAAATCAGTCTCAGAAGTAAGAGAGACTTCCCTGTTGGTCCAGTGGTTAAGACTCTGCATTCCCAATGCAGGGGGCATGGGTTCAATCCCTGGTTGGGGAACTAAGATCCCAGCATGCTCCACAGCATGGCCAAAAAAAAAAAAAAAAGTAGGAAAGATAATAATAGGAGGGGTGACAAATTCAGATGCCTAGAGGAGCCAGGCAGATAACATAAATAAATGAAGTGGTCATGTGGTAAGTATGGGGAAGCAGTGGAGACTGGAGAGGCCACAGCCCATCTGAAGCAGTCAGCAGGCTCTGATTACCAAAGCTTGTGTTGCCACATCTTCTAGTTTTTAAGATGAAGCTGGAAATCCAGATTTTTGTTTGAAATCTCATGACTTTTAAATGTGGGCAACCAATTAAGATTCTTTTGATGCTCTATGCAGGTAAACACACACACACACACACACACACACACACACACACACACACACACA